>NW_028324180.1:3292500-3460000 GCF_054372755.1 Phalangium opilio | reverse complement strand
ACAGACAAGTGGGGTCTTTTAAACACACATTTTCTAATTTCATGTATATTTTAATTTTATAGTTTAAATATTGATTATCAGAATGAAATTTAGGTAATCGGACCTTTGAAAGGCTTAACACTTAAGTTTTGAGCTGATTTCAGGTTTACAAGTGGGGACCTAAACAGTCTTCCAACCTTATATCTGGGGACATTTGTGTATAAATTATTAGGTTTTAAATTAGTGTCAAAGCCTATATATTTCCATCAGGTATTTCAATTTCATTTTTCACACTCGATAAATTTACAAGTGGGGACCTTCACCGTCATTTCAACAGACAAGTGGGGTCTTTTAAACACACATTTTCTAATTTCATGTATATTTTAATTTTATAGTTTAAATATTGATTATCAGAATGAAATTTAAGTAATCAGTCCTATTTCTAGCTTAACACTTAAGTTTTGAGCTAATTTCAGGTTTACAAGTAGGGACCTAAACAGTCTTCCAACCTTATATCTGGGGACATTTGTGTATAAATTATTAGATTTTGTACTAGTGTCGAAGCCTATATGGTTCCATCAGGTATTTCAATTTCATTTCTCACACTCGATAAATTTACAAGTGGGGACCTTCACCGTCATTTCAACAGACAAGTGGGGTCTTTTAAACACACATTTTCTAATTTCATGTATATTTTAATTTTATAGTTTAAATATTGATTATTATAATGAAATTTAGGTAATCGGACCTTTGAAAGGCTTAACACTTAAGTTTTGAGCTGATTTCAGGTTTACAAGTGGGGACCTAAACAGTCTTCCAACCTTATATCTGGGGACATTTGTGTATAAATTATTAGGTTTTAAATTAGTGTCAAAGCCTATATATTTCCATCAGGTATTTCAATTTCATTTTTCACACTCGATAAATTTACAAGTGGGGACCTTCACCGTCATTTCAACAGACAAGTGGGGTCTTTTAAACACACATTTTCTAATTTCATGTATATTTTAATTTTATAGTTTAAATATTGATTATCAGAATGAAATTTAAGTAATCAGTCCTATTTCTAGCTTAACACTTAAGTTTTGAGCTAATTTCAGGTTTACAAGTGGGGACCTAAACAGTCTTCCAACCTTATATCTGGGGACATTTGTGTATAAATTATTAGGTTTTAAATTAGTGTCTAAGCCTATATGGTTCAATCAAGTATTTCAATTTCATTTTTCACACTCGATAAATTTACAAGTGGGGACCTTCACCGTCATTTCAACAGACAAGTGGGGTCTTTTAAACACACATTTTCTAATTTCATGTATATTTTAATTTTATAGTTTAAATATTGATTATCAGAATGAAATTTAAGTAATCAGTCCTATTTCTAGCTTAACACTTAAGTTTTGAGCTAATTTCAGGTTTACAAGTGGGGACCTAAACAGTCTTCCAACCTTATATCTGGGGACATTTGTGTATAAATTATTAGGTTTTAAATTAGTGTCAAAGCCTATATGGTTCAATCAAGTATTTCAATTTCATTTTTCACACTCGATAAATTTACAAGTGGGGACCTTCACCGTCATTTCAACAGACAAGTGGGGTCTTTTAAACACACATTTTCTAATTTCATGTATATTTTAATTTTATAGTTTAAATATTGATTATCAGAATGAAATTTAAGTAATCAGTCCTATTTCTAGCTTAACACTTAAGTTTTGAGCTAATTTCAGGTTTACAAGTAGGGACCTAAACAGTCTTCCAACCTTATATCTGGGGACATTTGTGTATAAATTATTAGATTTTGTACTAGTGTCGAAGCCTATATGGTTCCATCAGGTATTTCAATTTCATTTCTCACACTCGATAAATTTACAAGTGGGGACCTTCACCGTCATTTCAACAGACAAGTGGGGTCTTTTAAACACACATTTTCTAATTTCATGTATATTTTAATTTTATAGTTTAAATATTGATTATTATAATGAAATTTAGGTAATCGGACCTTTGAAAGGCTTAACACTTAAGTTTTGAGCTGATTTCAGGTTTACAAGTGGGGACCTAAACAGTCTTCCAACCTTATATCTGGGGACATTTGTGTATAAATTATTAGGTTTTAAATTAGTGTCAAAGCCTATATGGTTCAATCAAGTATTTCAATTTCATTTTTCACACTTGATAAATTTACAAGTGGGGACCTTCACAGTCATTTCAACAGACAAGTGGGGTCTTTTAAACACACATTTTCTAATTTCATGTATATTTTAATTTTATTGTTTAAATATTGATTATCAGAATGAAATTTAAGTAATCAGTCCTATTTCTAGCTTAACACTTAAGTTTTGAGCTAATTTCAGGTTTACAAGTGCTTGTGTCCCATTCGACCGAATCCCAATCGACCGAACGCGTTTCCCATTCAACCGAAAACAGCCCAAATGTGCGGTTTTGGGAAAATATATATCAAAATTTAAAAAGCAAACGTTTTCACTTTTTTTAAGGCTGTTTTTACCCTACAGTTTTCGTTGTATATATATATATATATTGATGTTTGAAATGCAAAATTTAGCTTTAAGAGTGATTGATAACGGAGAGAATTGCTAATAAAGGCGGCTTTATTTACATTAATAATGGCTACTTGTTTCAATTGAATAAGAAAAAGGATAAAACTAGTTACTATAATTGTAGAAATCCCTCCTGTAAGGTTCGAATAATAGAAGTAACCTAACCTAACCAAACCAAACCTAACCTAACCTAACCTAACCTAACCTAACCTAACCTAACCTAACCTAACCTAACCTAACCTAACCTAACCTAACCTAACCTAACCTAACCTAACCTAACCTAACCTAACCTAACCTAACCTAACCTAACCTAACCTAACCTAACCTAACCTAACCTAACCTAACCTAACCTAACCTAACCTAAGCTAATCTTACCTAACCTAACCTAACCTAACCAAACCTGACCAAACCTGACCAAACCAAACCAAACCAAACCTAACCTAACCTAACCTAACCTAACCTAACCTAACCTAAACCTAACCTAACCTAACCAAACCTGACCAAAACAAACCTAAACCTAACCAAACCTAAACCTAACCAAACCTAACCTAACCTAAACCTAACCTAACCAAACCTGACCAAACCAAACCTAACCTAACCTGACCAAACCAAACCTAAACCTAACCAAACCAAACCAAACCAAACCAAACCTAACCTAACAAACCTAACCTAACCAAACCAAACCAAACCTAACCTAACCGAACCTAACCTAACCAAACCTAACATAACAGTAATATTTTGGAAAGGCATATTATTTGAGAAGTCAATGAAGCTAAACATGAACATTTTGGAAAAGGCGTACCATAGTAAAATGATTTGTAAAATATTACTAACCTAACATAACGAACCCAAACCTAACCTAACATAACAGTAAAGTTTTGAAAAAGGCATATTATTTGAGAAGTCAATGAAGGTATAAGACATCAATATTTTGGAAAAGGCGTAACATTGTTAAATGATTTATAAAATATTACTAACCTAACTTAACCAAACCAAACCTAACCAAACATAACAGTAATGTTTTGGAAAAGGCATATTATTTGAGAAGTCAATGAAGCTAAACATAAATATTTTAGAAAAGGCGTAGAATAGTTAAATGATTTATAAAATATTATTAACCTAACCTAACTTACAATTTCCTTCTCTGGGTTTGAACCCGAGCCTCTGAATTAAAAGCCTGATATTCTACCATGCTGCTGCGGTGATTCGAAATCCTCACAGACATTTAATTAACTAATTCTTTCAAATAAATTCCCATTCAGCAGAAACCCACCATTGGGCTGGAAATTTAAATATATTCTCCATAAAAAACCAAAAAGCGGTTTCGGTCGAATGGGATTCGGTCCAATGGGATAATACCTTACAAGTAGGGACCTAAACAGTCTTCCAACCTTATATCTGGGGACATTTGTGTATAAATTATTAGATTTTGTACTAGTGTCGAAGCCTATATGGTTCCATCAGGTATTTCAATTTCATTTCTCACACTCGATAAATTTACAAGTGGGGACCTTCACCGTCATTTCAACAGACAAGTGGGGTCTTTTAAACACACATTTTCTAATTTCATGTATATTTTAATTTTATAGTTTAAATATTGATAATTATAATGAAATTTAGGTAATCGGACCTTTGAAAGGCTTAACACTTAAGTTTTGAGCTGATTTCAGGTTTACAAGTGGGGACCTAAACAGTCTTCCAACCTTATATCTGGGGACATTTGTGTATAAATTATTAGGTTTTAAATTAGTGTCAAAGCCTATATGGTTCAATCAAGTATTTCAATTTCATTTTTCACACTTGATAAATTTACAAGTGGGGACCTTCACAGTCATTTCAACAGACAAGTGGGGTCTTTTAAACACACATTTTCTAATTTCATGTATATTTTAATTTTATAGTTTAAATATTGATTATCAGAATGAAATTTAAGTAATCAGTCCTATTTCTAGCTTAACACTTAAGTTTTGAGCTAATTTCAGGTTTACAAGTGGGGACCTAAACAGTCTTCCAACCTTATATCTGGGGACATTTGTGTATAAATTATTAGGTTTTAAATTAGTGTCTAAGCCTATATGGTTCAATCAAGTATTTCAATTTCATTTTTCACACTCGATAAATTTACAAGTGGGGACCTTCACCGTCATTTCAACAGACAAGTGGGGTCTTTTAAACACACATTTTCTAATTTCATGTATATTTTAATTTTATAGTTTAAATATTGATTATCAGAATGAAATTTAGGTAATCGGACCTTTGAAAGGCTTAAAACTTAAGTTTTGAGCTGATTTCAGGTTTACAAGTGGGGACCTAAACAGTCTTCCAACCTTATATCTGGGGACATTTGTGTATAAATTAAGAGATTTTGAATTAGTTTCAAAGCCTATATGATTCCATCAAGTATTTCATTTTTCACACCCGATACATTTACAAGTGGGGACCTTCACTGTCATTTCAACTGACAAGTGGGGTCTTTTAAACACACATTTTCAAATTTCATGTATATTATAATTTTATAGTTAAAATATTGATTATCAGAATGAAATTTATGTAATCAGTCCTATTTCTAGCTTAACTTTTAAGTTTTGAGCCAATTTCAGGTTTACAAGTGGGGACCTAAACCGTCTTCCTACCATATATCTGGGGACATTTGTGTATAAATTTTTAGATTTTGAATTAGTGTCAAAGCCTATATGGTTACATCAAGTATTTCAAGATAATTTTTCACACTCGATAAATTTACAAGTGGGGACCTTGGCTGTCATTTCAACAGACAAGTGGGGTCTTTTATACACACATTTTCTAAATACATGTATATTATACTTTTGTAATTAAAATGTAGATTATTATGATGAAATTTTAGAAATAGGATCTTTACGGTTCCTTCAAATATTTGAAGATATTTTTTTAAACTAGAAAATTTTACAAGTGGGGACCTTCGCTGTCATTTCAACGGACAAGTGGGGTCGTTAATATACATGTTTTCAAGATTCATTTTAATTCACTTTTTTTTAATTAAAATATTGATAATTATGATGAAATTTACATTATATGTAACGTTAGTCCCATTTTAAAATGTGGGGAACTTGGCCATCTTTTTAATGTACATCTGGGGACATACAGTTTTTTAAATCGAGTTAATGTTTTAAACGAAGTTAATTTAATGACGCCTAAAGAATTAGGAAAAGTAGTTTTCGTACGTCAAGTGTAATTAAATTATGAAAAAATCACCGTTCGGTCTGTGAGATACAAGATTTTATATTGTTATCGCTGAATAATGTATATTTTGTATTTCTAAAGTAGCGACATCTATCTGTGCTTATTGTAATGAAAACCCATTTTTGAGCCCCCACATGTACGCCGAAGAGACCATATGGTCCTCATTTCGTACAACTGGGTACCCGGGTGTGTGAAAACCTCTGGCGACATCTCTCGGATATGTGTTAATTTCCATGGTCCCCACTTGTAATGTGAAAAGACCAAGTACCTTACAAGTGGGGACTTTTTTAAAAAAATTAATTTGGGCTCTAATTAGTCTAATTATATCATTTATCTAATTACTTACATGTGAGGACTTTAAAATGTCCCCACATGTAAGTCGGGTCCCCACTATGTGGGTGAAAAGATTGTCAGAATCCCCACTTGTCAATCGTATACAGACGCACACAGACACGTCGAAATTAGAACCTCTCCGTGACATACGTCACTCGGAGAGGTAAAAAGGTTTTTTTCGCAAATAGGGCGCTATCATATCAACCGCAATTCCGTCATATTTAAAAAATATACATGGCCAACACTTTTTTAGACACAATAGTGGAAGTTTTAGTCTCATTTAAAACATGTAAAACAATTATCTCATCTACAAATAGCTTACACATGTCTTTTTTTACCAATATCTAGCCGTTTGGATTTTTCTAAACCAATCTTACCACCAAAATATTTTTTGATATAGAATAAATGTTCTATGTTCTTCATTTTTGAAAATATATTTTTTAGCGTTTGTAATGATTACTCTCTACACCTACACTAATCTAACAAGGAGTATAAATCCACTAGTGGAAGCGGTGTTTTTATTGAAAATATATTTTTTAAGCATTAAATCTAACTGGGAGTAATATGAAAGGAGTAGAAGCTTATCTGTCTTAGGAAATATGAAATTTTATCTTAACAGTTCGTTAAATCATAAGTTTATAACGAAAAAACGCGGAAGGGGAAAACGAGCAGACAACAACGATTTTTGGGGGTAGAAGTTTAAGAGCGCCATCTGTCGTCCGTGCCAAAGTTGAACTTCCACTCGAAGGCAATGGGAAAGTGGATAAAATAATGCCATCAGCTATTTAACTGCGTCGATATATTTAACGACTTGACCCATGACATGCCCTTAACACTGGCTTCTATGAATCCTATTTATTCTTGGATGCTAGGAAACTTGGTAGACGTAACAGTCTGTACCAAGTACCCAAGCATCCTTCAATAAACGCCTGGCAACATTGTGGTACGCATGGTACAACTAAAAAATAGGATGTGTATTTATCTTTCGACTCACTCCAAGCCTTTAAGCCCTCAATACAGAGGATTTGAAACACTATCGTAATTCCTAGTGTCTCGAATCTCTACGTTCCTGTCCATTATGAACAGTGCTGAGAGAATGATACATCAGAAAGAGCCATTCAAATCGAATTGCCGAAAATATTATCCCTATTTTCATTTCATATAACTGAGAAAACAAATTATTATGGTTCTGAGAGGAGCTTCCCATTTTGGTTGTTGTTCTCAAAAATATATCGCAATGCACGGGCCTCGATAGATATTGGAGGCAATGAAGGAAATATATCACAATGCATGGGCCTTGATAGATACAGGAGGCAATGTAGGAAATATAACGCAATGCACGGGCCTTGATAGATATAGGAGGCAATGATTTAACGACTTCGGTACTTGGGTTTATCTTTAATATTTAAATAAATATAATTATTTTTAATTATTTTAATCGCCAGTAAATAACTTTAAAAATAGTTAAATCGTTTAAAATAAAGTTGTTCATAATATCTTTCGAATCTTTGCTAATATTGACGTTTAAAGTGAAGGGTACCCTTCTTGCCCGCTTTCTTCAAATTTTGGGGTATATATACGATCCGTTTCCATTATAATAATAGATAAAAACGCATTCGCGTGAACCTTTGGTGGAAGCCCTGCCATTGGGAGGCTAGACGTTTCTCGTAACCCTAGCTGATCGCCGCGTATTTCTTAAAACCAAATAATAGATAAAAACGCATTCGCGTGAACCGATGGTGGAAGCCCTGCCATTGGGAGGCTAGACGTTTCTCGTAACCCTAGCCGCTCGCCGCGTATATCTTGAAACCAAACGATGACGGTGGAAAAGAAGCCAGAATGTACTGACCGGCGTCCATGTGGAATGGACAAAAGACCTGAAGATGGTGGTGCATAGAAGCTGGTGTCAATGTGGAATTGACGAAGAACAGAAGATGGTGGTGCATAGAAGCTGGTGTCAATGTGGAACTGACGAAGAACAGAAGATGGTAGTGTATAGAAGCTGGTGTCAATGTGGAATTGACGACGAGCAGAAGATGGTGGTGCATAGAAGCTGGAGTCAAGGTGAAATTGACGAAGAACAGAAGTTGGTGGTGCTTGGAAGCAAGCACGTACAGACTAGTGTCCATGTGGAGTGGACGAAAACCAAAGCTGGTGGTGTTGGAACTCAAGTAGAATAGCCAGAGGAGACAAACCCAAATTTCCGTGAACTGTCAATGCAGTCCGGAAATTGGGAACACGTTTGCTCCGATACGCAAACTGCGAACGCGGTCACGTGGGGCGTGACAGACAGACAGACACACACACACACACGTCCAGTGTAATACCTCTCCGTGACATACGTCACTCGGAGAGGTAAAGAGCCTTTTTACAATGGATTTCTTGCTTTGGTAAGAAGAACATTAATATCCCACGTTGTTTCCAATGTGGTCTTCATGGACACACTCAATCCGTAGCTATTCTAACGCCAATTAAACGAGAAACGCTAAATACTCAACGGACCATAGTAGTCTTGATAATTGGGCACCAACATGGCCGAAGTCCTGGCACTTGTAGCAGCGCGAGATGTTGATTCGCTCCTGAATACGGTGTCGTGTGAAGTTAAGGTAGACCGTTCCAGACTGTACGGTTGCACTTCCAGGATGCAATTGGTCCCTACTTAATGACTCGGACATCGTCGGGATCAAGGTCAATGGTGGCTTGGTCGAGTAGGGCAGAACGCCGGCAGAGTTCCAAAGAGCCTGTTTGAATCACTCTTATCTCAAAACTTCTGTATTACAATAGGAAGCAACGAGGAAGCGGGTGGATCACTATCCAAGTATATGCTTTTCAACGTATCCGGTTTTGCTCGCAAATTCGGACGACCTTCGGTTTATGTACGCCCAGCAGCCTGCACCATTCTTCTAAAAGGGACTCCAATCCAATCCTAAAAGACTTAACTAAGATCGAAACATTCATATCGAAGGAACTTTTTCCGGATCTCGCAGTCAAGCCAACTTTAAATTGGAGCCCAAATTTCCCGTCGTCCAATTAAAAAATTGAAAAGAGCCTGTTTGAATCACTCTAATCTCAAAACTTCTGTATTACAATAGGTCAGTACCAACTTTTATTTTTCCTCTTACAGTAGTTTAAGCGAACTCTGCCCGGCCGCGCACAACATTTCTGATAAGCATACATGAGAACGCGCCAGAAAAGTAACTCTAACTCAAGTCCACCCCAAAAATGCCCAATGATGATACAAGTGTAATTTTGAAAGAACTTAAAACCATCGCTGGCAAAATAGATGACATGCAATGCGACCTAAAATCAATTCGTACTGACTTATCCAATACCCAAAAGAAAGTTGACCAAATAGAAAATAACCAAACCCGTATTGAAACTATCCTAAATATAGTCCAATTAGAATTCCAAGATATTGCCCCACTTAAAATAAGAGTTACCAAACTTGAAGATAACCTAGTAGATATAAGGAAGCAATCAGGATCAGATGCTGAGAGAACCCGTATGCGCATAGACAATCTCGAGGTCACAATTAGGCGGAAAAACTTGGTTATCAGAGGTCTCAAAGACAGCGATACCGAATCACGCGACCAACTATGCAAAAGCGTTAACAACCTGCTCAATAAGAAACTTGAGGTTGAGGTTTTCGTGACACTAGACGAAGTGTTTCGCAGAGGCCCTTTTTCTAACGGCCAAGATAAGAAAGTTATTTATCAGGCCAAGTCGTACGACCTAAAAATGCAAATCCTAAAAAATATCCCCAAACTTCACGATTCACAAATCTACATCGAGCACGACTACACGCCAAACCAACTCCATGCACGCTATAAACTACGACAGTATGCCAGAACGCGCAAACCAGAACCACATAAATGGATAGCAACAAATATGATAGAAAATGGAGGTAGTGCCTTCAAATACGACTTCGTGCAAGATAAAATTATAAAAACTAAATAACTAAAATCGCCGCTATAATTCAAACTATCTTTCATTACTTTTGTTCTTAAATTTTGAATAATCTTTCAACCTAGCCCCAATAAAACTATTCTAAATATCTTATACAGTAATATCCGTAGCGCCCGCGCAAACTTTGCCAATCTTCAGGCCAGCCACAAAACCATCTCCAATATTGACATTGACATTTATGCCCTTTCTGAAACATGGTTCATAGGAGACAATTATGAGTATTACCCTAATTTCAAATTCGCTGGCCATGGCCGCCAGGGCCGCGTTGGCGGAGGTGTTGGCTTCTACTTAAGGAATAACATAGACTATGAGATACATGATGTGGGCTGCGTACTTTCACTAGTAATGGAAACCTTTACCATACAAGTTGCCAACGCCTTCTTAAGTGTAGTTTATAGACCCGAGGGAAACTTTGACAATTTTTTAGTCGAATTCGAAACTCTGATTAATGCCCTTGGCTCCCCCGGCAGTACAAAAATTGTTATAGGTGATTTTAACGTGGACCTACTCGATAAAAACTCAAAAGTCAACACGCCTCCTCGACCTAACCCAATGCTACGGTCTCGCCCAATCCGTTTTATTACCAACTAGATCTAATTTCTTTACTAGTACTTTGCTCGATCATTGTTATTCGACTCTAGCAGTAGACCTTAGTGTTTTAAGCGACTATGACGTGTCAGATCACTATCCTCTACTTCTCAAATTCCAATTACCCTTACACAAAAATGATAAAATTAATGTCGCAAATCTCTCTGACCGCAATATATCCAACTTTCTAGCTGAGGTAGCCCAAACAAATTGGGACTTATTTTACAACGCAGACAACATCGACAACGCATTTGACGAATTTCTAGGAAACATAACCCGCATATATAATAAAAGCTTTCCCAAAATTGTCGTATTCGAAGGAACCTGACACAATTGGATTAATAGCAACATCAAACAAGCAATAAAAATTAAAGATAAACTCCGTAAGTTGGCCTTAAGGAAACCTACCGCGGAAAACAAAGAACACTATCGGCAAGCTCGTAACCACTGCAATAATCTCACACGTAATGCCAGACTAGCATATTTTAAATATTTCCTTCAACAAACGCAAAATAAGCCAAAAAAAAACGTGTAAAAATATTAACTACCTCATAGGAAGAGAAAACAAAAAACCAAACCCTAATATTGATGCCACTCCTAACACTTTCAACATGTTTTTTAATCCCGACCATCAGGATCTCCCAAATAAAGACAACTACAACCTAAACTTGGATGGTGTCCTTTGTATCCCCAACTCATTTTTACATGGCATCAGCGAAAATGAAGTACTACTCATAATTAAAGCCCTTAAACCCAACTCTGCTCCGGGCTTTGACGGAATCTCACCTAAAATCATCAAAATTGCAGCCCCTTTCCTAATTAAACCACTAACCGATCTTATAAACCTCTCCTTCACAAGCGGGAAATACCCAGAATGTCTTAAGAGATCGATTATAATCCCCATCTTTATAAAAGGTGAACGCAATGAGCCATCTAGTTATCGCCCTATAAGTGTTCTATCTGTATTTGCTACCATCTTTGACAAAGCATTTTACATAAGATTATTATTGTATTCTCCAATAAATATAATATGATCAACAAAAATCAATACGGATTCAGAGAGAAAAGTAGCGTGTACAAAAAAATCCTAAATTGGCTAGACAAAAGCGAATGCTCCTAGGGAGTGTTTTTAGACCTTAAGAAGACCTTTGATCGCGTTCATATCAAACGCCTGATTGAAAAATTAAGTAGAATGGGCATCAGAGGCACCGGCCTGAATTGGCTTACATCCTACCTCGTCTCTAGATTATATTTATTGGAGAATACAATAATAATCTTATGTAAAATGCTTTGTCAAAGATGGTAGCAAATACAGATAGAACACTTATAGGGCGATAACTAGATGGCTCATTGCGTTCACCTTTTATAAAGATGGGGATTATAATCTATCTCTTAAGACATTCTGGGTATTTCCCGCTTGTGAAGGAGAGGTTTATAAGATCGGTTAGTGGTTTAATTAGGAAAGGGGCTGCAATTTTGATGATTTTAGGTGAGATTCCGTCAAAGCCCGGAGCAGAGTTGGGTTTAAGGGCTTTAATTATGAGTAGTACTTCATTTTCGCTGATGCCATGTAAAAATGAGTTGGGGATACAAAGGACACCATCCAAGTTTAGGTTGTAGTTGTCTTTATTTGGGAGATCCTGATGGTCGGGATTAAAAAACATGTTGAAAGTGTTAGGAGTGGCATCAATATTAGGGTTTGGTTTTTTGTTTTCTCTTCCTATGAGGTAGTTAATATTTTTACACGTTTTTTTTTTGGCTTATTTTGCGTTTGTTGAAGGAAATATTTAAAATATGCTAGTCTGGCATTACGTGTGAGATTATTGCAGTGGTTACGAGCTTGCCGATAGTGTTCTTTGTTTTCCGCGGTAGGTTTCCTTAAGGCCAACTTACGGAGTTTATCTTTAATTTTTATTGCTTGTTTGATGTTGCTATTAATCCAATTGTGTCAGGTTCCTTCGAATACGACAATTTTGGGAAAGCTTTTATTATATATGCGGGTTATGTTTCCTAGAAATTCGTCAAATGCGTTGTCGATGTTGTCTGCGTTGTAAAATAAGTCCCAATTTGTTTGGGCTACCTCAGCTAGAAAGTTGGATATATTGCGGTCAGAGAGATTTGCGACATTAATTTTATCATTTTTGTGTAAGGGTAATTGGAATTTGAGAAGTAGAGGATAGTGATCTGACACGTCATAGTCGCTTAAAACACTAAGGTCTACTGCTAGAGTCGAATAACAATGATCGAGCAAAGTACTAGTAAAGAAATTAGATCTAGTTGGTAATAAAACGGATTGGGCGAGACCGTAGCATTGGGTTAGGTCGAGGAGGCGTGTTGACTTTTGAGTTTTTATCGAGTAGGTCCACGTTAAAATCACCTATAACAATTTTTGTACTGCCGGGGGAGCCAAGGGCATTAATCAGAGTTTCGAATTCGACTAAAAAATTGTCAAAGTTTCCCTCGGGTCTATAAACTACACTTAAGAAGGCGTTGGCAACTTGTATGGTAAAGGTTTCCATTACTAGTGAAAGTACGCAGCCCACATCATGTATCTCATAGTCTATGTTATTCCTTAAGTAGAAGCCAACACCTCCGCCAACGCGGCCCTGGCGGCCATGGCCAGCGAATTTGAAATTAGGGTAATACTCATAATTGTCTCCTATGAACCATGTTTCAGAAAGGGCATAAATGTCAATGTCAATATTGGAGATGGTTTTGTGGCTGGCCTGAAGATTGGCAAAGTTTGCGCGGGCGCTACGGATATTACTGTATAAGATATTTAGAATAGTTTATTGGGGCTAGGTTGAAAGATTATTCAAAATTTAAGAACAAAAGTAATGAAAGATAGTTTGAATTATAGCGGCGATTTTAGTTATTTATTTTTTATAATTTTATCTTGCACGAAGTCGTATTTGAAGGCACTACCTCCATTTTCTATCATATTTGTTGCTATCCATTTACGTGGTTCTGGTTTGCGCGTTCTGGCATACTGTCGTAGTTTATAGCGTGCATGGAGTTGGTTTGGCGTGTAGTCGTGCTCGATGTAGATTTGTGAATCGTGAAGTTTGGGGATATTTTTTAGGATTTGCATTTTTAGGTCGTACGACTTGGCCTGATAAATAACTTTCTTATCTTGGCCGTTAGAAAAAGGGCCTCTGCGAAACACTTCGTCTAGTGTCACGAAAACCTCAACCTCAAGTTTCTTATTGAGCAGGTTGTTAACGCTTTTGCATAGTTGGTCGCGTGATTCGGTATCGCTGTCTTTGAGACCTCTGATAACCAAGTTTTTCCGCCTAATTGTGACCTCGAGATTGTCTATGCGCATACGGGTTCTCTCAGCATCTGATCCTGATTGCTTCCTTATATCTACTAGGTTATCTTCAAGTTTGGTAACTCTTATTTTAAGTGGGGCAATATCTTGGAATTCTAATTGGACTATATTTAGGATAGTTTCAATACGGGTTTGGTTATTTTCTATTTGGTCAACTTTCTTTTGGGTATTGGATAAGTCAGTACGAATTGATTTTAGGTCGCATTGCATGTCATCTATTTTGCCAGCGATGGTTTTAAGTTCTTTCAAAATTACACTTGTATCATCATTGGGCATTTTTGGGGTGGACTTGAGTTAGAGTTAGTTTTCTGGCGCGTTCTCATGTATGCTTATCAGAAATGTTGTGCGCGGCCGGGCAGAGTTCGCTTAAACTACTGTAAGAGGAAAAATAAAAGTTGGTACTGACCTATTGTAATACAGAAGTTTTGAGATTAGAGTGATTCAAACAGGCTCTTTTCAATTTTTTAATTGGACGACGGGAAATTTGGGCTCCAATTTAAAGTTGGCTTGACTGCGAGATCCGGAAAAAGTTCCTTCGATATGAATGTTTCGATCTTAGTTAAGTCTTTTAGGATTGGATTGGAGTCCCTTTTAGAAGAATGGTGCAGGCTGCTGGGCGTACATAAACCGAAGGTCGTCCGAATTTGCGAGCAAAACCGGATGCGTTGAAAAGCATATACTTGGATAGTGATCCACCCGCTTCCTCGTTGCTTCCTATTGTAATACAGAAGTTTTGAGATAAGAGTGATTCAAACAGGCTCTTTGGAACTCTGCCGGCGTTCTGCCCTACTCGACCAAGCCACCATTGACCTTGATCCCGACGATGTCCGAGTCATTAAGTAGGGACCAATTGCATCCTGGAAGTGCAACCGTACAGTCTGGAACGGTCTACCTTAACTTCACACGACACCGTATTCGGGAGCGAATCAACATCTCGCGCTGCTACAAGTGCCAGGACTTCGGCCATGTTGGTGCCCAATTATCAAGACTACTATGGTCCGTTGAGTATTTAGCGTTTCTCGTTTAATTGGCGTTAGAATAGCTACGGATTGAGTGTGTCCATGAAGACCACATTGGAAACAACGTGGGATATTAATGTTCTTCTTAACAAAGCAAGAAATCCATTGTAAAAAGGCTTTTTTCAATTTCAGTAAGTGAGCAAAGGATTCAGGTGTGCAATCTAAAACCAGTTTGTCGTATTATTTCGACCAGTGAGGCAAAGCGGACAGAAATGGAGGATATATCAAAAGGTAAGTCGTTTTGTTGAGTCATACAATCAAGGAGGTCGTCCTTTGCTATATCTTTAGCTACACCAATAAGGAGTAGTTTCGGATTAGCTTTTTGAGGTTGGACCATATTGAGTTCATTCTGTAGAGGTTGACATTGAGCTATTTGCGACTTAAATGTGGCCACATCTTCTTTATTGGTGCAGCGGACAACTAGTCCGTTATTTCGACAGGGCCTAATATTTTGAATCCCAATCTTAAGAGTCTTAGGGTTAACGTGTTGTACCAATTTCTGTTTTAGGGCCTCTGAAGAGACATAAGCCGTTTTTGGGTAAACGACTAGAACATTCTCTGGCTTGGAATGAAAGGTAGGGTTTGGTGTGGATTTACTTGGAACTTTGGACGGACGTTGTTGAGCCTTGGGATTAGAAGATTGAACAAGCATTTGCTCCACCACGATTGAGGCGAAGCTTGGGTCTCAGCGTGTCGCAAGAGTTTTCCTTTGTTTGGCTTGCTCAAGTAAGCGGCCTTGCATTTTTGCCATTTCAAGCTTCTGCTCAACAAGGAGTGACTCTAAATTACGAAAGATAGTGCAAATCTCCAAACCAACTGGTTTATTGATTCGATTCTTTTCATCGGTAAGAATGGTGTCAAGTTCAGAAAAATAGTCCCTAGCGATATCAAGAGCGTCAGGGGCATGGGTGTGGGAGTCCAGAAAAATATCAGTACCATCATCTGTCGGTTCATTAGTAGCGTGAGAAGCTTTAGTCGAAGGATCAGTTTCCATGTTTTCATCAGAAGACAATGCTTGGAAAGAGTTGTGCAATTTAATTTCAGGTGGCGCTTAAGCGTCAAGAACACTCGAATTGCTAGTGTTCGTGGCCATGGTCAAAAGTTAAATTAAAATCGGTCTTACCTGACAGTAGCTGCCGTACTTAACCCCGCCTGCAGCACGGTGTGGTCAACCGGGGACAGAACACCAGTCCGTCGTCCTTTGGGTCGGCACCAGATCCTCCCAATCAATCTTCCAGGCCTCCAGTCAGCTGGGCGAACCATACTCCCGGTTAATTCCCCTGAGACCTCTTCCTGGGATCCTGAAAGGGGACCACCGGCAACTCGCGGGTTGCCACCCGAAGACCATGGGGGCTCACCTGTGCGGATATTCTGGCCATGGCAGCCGGAATCCGTCGAACCCACCAATGTAGACATGCAGGGCATCCACCGTGCCACGACCCCTGGGCGCTTGCCGGCTGGACCAAAGCCGACAGCCTGCGCGCTGGGGAAACCCCGACCGAATAGGAACGGCCCCCTGCATATCCCAGCCCTGGCATCCCTCCGCACAGAAGGGAAAACACTAAAACATCTCCACGGTGACCAACCGGCATGTGTGACACTATCGGCAACGCCCACCGCTTCCTCAATGCAACTGACACCTTACTTAGTGAGAGCAGGGCGCGGCAAGTTTTAAACGGACCATTGCCAAAGTCCGAAACCTCAACAGAGGGTGGGTACACTTAGTCTGGCACCTCCACGATAACCAACCGGCATGAGTAACTCTACCGGCAACGCTCATAGCTTGGTATACTCCTATTGGATAGAATCCCGTTGGACCAAATTCAGATTTGTATAATTGTAGCCAAATTTAAAACAATTTATAGCCCAAAGAGCGATTTTCTGCTGAATGGGAATATTTATATGGAATAGCTTTCGACTAAATGGGATGGGTTTACACATATAAAAGCATAGCGTTTTCATTGAGTTGCCGAGCTCGAGTAGCGCAATGGATAGAGTGAATTGGACGATCGATGAAGTTAAGCAGCATCGAGCGCCGTCAGTGGTTAGGTTAGGTTAGGTTACAGAAGACAATTTCCAACAATGAAAGTTATTTATTGAAATTTATTCAAGAATGTTATTGGTTAACATACATATTATTTGCAGCAATATCAAGAACTTTAATCAGAAAATCAATTTTATTTTGAGGTTTTTTTAACATCTTTTTCATAGGTTTTGACGGCGCGTTCGTATCTTTCATTGAATATTTGAAATTTGTGTGTGTGCTTGCTTTGGAGTTTTTCTGCATCATGGTCTTGTTTTCTGTTTCGGTTTTCAACTTGGATGTCCTTCAATACTTCTATGAACTTGTACAAGGTCGGTTTTCTGTTAAGTTTTTGGTTTAAACTGTGGTGGAATCCTTCCAAACGATTATTTGTTCGTGTCTCGTAGCAATTGTAATGATTCCAAATATCAGGAGTATGCGTAGAGTTGTCGAGCCAAGTTTCCGTGAAATAGTCAAGAAATCGCGTAACGTTTGGTTCGCCAGTAGGAAAAGTGTCTTTAATGTTCAGCCATACATCATCTAATTCTTCACGTGGTATCAAAGGCAAGGCCATTAAGCGGCGAACCATTGTGCGAACATCGTTGTTCTTGCGGTATAAGGATGATAGGCCTTTGTTACTGACAGCACGCCAAATTGACTGTTTGAAATGGAAGAAGCATCCTTTCAAAGTGGCAGATGGAAATTTCGTGTTTATAGTGGATATCATGGCTTTCTCGAAGTCGATTTGAAACTGCTTCGGTGAAAACGTCAGCCCTATTTTGGCAGCTGCTTGTTGAATGAGATTAAACATTCGTGTATAGACATTTTTTGAATGTCCAAGAAGAAGGGCGTAGACGCAATGGATCATAAAGCCTTTGTAGAGGACATGTAGAACGTATAGTTGGGCAAATAAACACGCTATCTGCTTCGCAGAGGATGTGAAGAAATTCATCTGTTGCATAAAGAATAATTTTATCATCATCTCCATCCGCTACTAATACAAAGTTTTCTCTGTGATCTCCGACACACGTCCAGTCTCCTTCCAATAGAATATCCCTTCGATTTAGTGGATCTTTAGGGAGATGTTTCGTCTGATGCCTGTACAACAATGATCGAACCGATTTGAACTCCGGTAGCATTGAATGGATTTGTTGCTCGGCAATTCCATTGTCCAACGCCTGACGCTTTTTCTCTTGGCAGACATCCGTGAAAACGTCCCGAATCCTCTTCTTACCCTTGGTGTTGTCAATTTTGGCAATCATAGTTTCCTTAGCCTTCAGCTTCATTATTGTATCGGTATCGGGGTCATGCGTAGGATGTACGTCTGGAGCTGCACTATTAATTATGCCGTTAACAGTTACAATCCTAATTTTACATGCTTTGTTCCTGCATGCGTGGTAACTTGAGTTGTCCTTAGTTTTGTTTAGTCTAAATAAGTAGTTTTTAAGAACGTACAAAAAACCTCCCTTGTTAACTACCCTTTCCATTTCGGTGCTAAGATATTCGCATTGAAAATGAAACCATTAGCTCTGATCATACGAATAAATACTAACTTAAAAAACAACAATTTGAAATTAAAAAAACCAGAAACGAAAGGAAAATTCATGATTGGAAAACCGCCCAAATTGCGGAATTCGGTCCAACGGGATTCGGTCGAACAAGACATTCGATCAAATGGGATTCGACCCAATGGTAGACAATCCATAGCTTCTCAGGTGCACGCAAGCCCCCGCCACCACGTCAAGGTGGTACCCATGGGGGGGAGTAGATAGGAACAGTGGCAATCTCGTTAATCTATTCATGTGCGTCACTAATTAGATGACGAGGCATTTGGCTATCACAATACTTTATTTTCAGAAAATTAATACTCTGAGAAGTGGACACGGAAGACAGCAAGCAAGGCTGTCCTCCTAAGATACAGTCCCTTCCAAAGAGGTAAGTAAGTATTAACACTGATTGGAATTAATTGTTATTATTCTGAGAGAGCGGTAGCTCTCTTAGATAAGACTTCATACTGCTTTTAATGTATAAGGAGGGTTTTTTGTTTGGATGTAGTTTTTTTTGAATTGTATTAATTCATTCGAAAAAATTCCACAGAACTACAATTCGGGTCCTTAATATGTGGTTAAAATTTCAAAGAGATCCATAAATTAGTTTATTTCATAAAAAAATGAAATTGCTAAGGGTGGTTTTCATTTCCATAAAATTAATCAAACGTTTTGATGAAAAACCGGAATTTTTCCCATAGAAATAACATGGGAAATTTTTCGAAAAAAACAAATCGGTTATTCGTGATTTAGGAAAACTATACGTTGGTTAGTTTTGGGAACGGTCTTAAATTAAACTTTAAACTATAATCTAGGATCAGTTTTCTTGTTATTAAGAAAAATTAATTTTAAGTATGTTTAATTTTAAATTTCAAAAACTACCCCAATCTGCGATATTTTGGCATGGATACACTGTTTTATTAGCAAATATCAGCGCAACCAATATTGGCCTTTTTTTACGTATAGTTGCCTCATAATAATCCGATGGTTTTTCTTAATGCCTTTTGGTTGAAATGGCCTATCGATAGAGAGATAAGACTGCTTTAATAGCTCTTTTCCCCTTTTTCACCCCGTTTGTGGCCGCCATTTTTTAAGGTGAAAAAATTTGAGAGTGGGTCCTTTTTCGTTGTCATTTTCATATATTTTGATGGATTTTAAATATAATATAAAGTAGGTTTCAAGCTTTAATATAAGCCCAATTTCATAATTTTCCACCTTTTTATTGTCCCACAATCTATTTCTAAACTTGGCACTTTTTTAAGGCGGTGAAACCCGTGAAATTGCGCTAAGCCTTGGCTTACCGTTAATTTTGCCATTTAAAAAAATGTTTACCTCTCGTTCAAATTGCAATATTCCCGTGTGGAATAAAGAATTCTGTGTGAATTCAAATTGCAATATTCCTGTGTGGAATAAAGAACTCTCTGTGAATTCAAATTGCAATATTCCTGTGTGGAATAACAAAATCTTATTAGGGGCTTTGGGGCTGTTCACAAATAACTTAGCATGGACAGGGTTGGAGGTTGTTTGAATCAATGTTCTTAATTGTTACCGTGGGAGGTGGGAAGGGTATGGGAAATATTATGTAACAAATTATATGTTGACACAGAAACCTAATTGGACAATTAAGGAGAGTTAAAATTTATGATAAAAGGTATTCCCATTGAGGATTACTAGTACAATTTCCAGTATGTTCTTTTGATTTAGAGGAAAAATAGACGAGAAAGCTTTAGTATCAAAATGTTATTAAGGGAGAGTTCTCGAATGTTCCTTTTGTTCCAAGGCTATTAAGCATTGGGGTCAGAAGTGTTTTTACATTATAGACCATTCTTTTAATTGCTTATAGAGAAACCAACACGCTGGGGCGGGGGGTTCCTCCCGGCTTGCCAAGTGGTAACGCCTGATGGAACCAGAGTTAACTGCACGCAGGAGGCTAGCTTACTCTCACTGCCTCTAATGATTCTTCTTGAAGCACCCATACGCCCTGTTAAGTTCTCTTCATCCATGTTAATAATAAAATGGTATATTACGGAACACTGCATCAATGAACGTTGTTGTCTATCAAGATCTGTTGTCTAGATATATGTAAGCATCGGGATTTTGTAATAATTGGGGATTTGACTCTTAAGTGGATTCAAAATCATGTGTGAAATAAAGAAAACTCTGTGAATTCAAATTTCATTATTCCTGTGTGGAATGAAGAAATCTTATTGATTCTGTTCATAAATTACGTTACAAGAACAGGGTTTTATCAAATAAGATATTAAAAATTAGGTTAAAAGTACAGGGTTTTATCAAAAGTGTATAGATATATCTATAAACTTTATATCTGTGCTTTTTTGGTTTTATGAATGAACACATCTCCATTGAGTATTACCAGTATAATTTCAACTATGATCAAATTTTCTAGAGGGATATAGACAAGAAAGCTTTATAGTATCAAAATTCTAGTATACAAGAGGTCAATTCTTTTAGTTACGTGTTTAAAGAGAGAACTCTGCCGATGGTTAATTTTTGATTTGGGGGGGGGGGGGAGTGGTAATGTAAATTTGCTTTTAAAATGTTTTCAGGTCTTTTTATGGTTTCCTGGCGCTACCTACTAGGAGTTCTGTATCAATGAACATTGTTGTTTTCTGTCAAGTTCTGCTGTCTAGGTATGTTTTATATGTCAACAGTTTGTAATAATTGAGGTTTTCTGATCGAGTGTTAAAGGAATAAAAATGGACAAATTGCGTTTAATTGTCACATTTCTTACGGCTTTAGTCAATGTGTTTCCAGTGTTGAAGCACTTGACTCGCGGGAGAGTTCGAGTGACGGAAGTAACATAGTTTCTTGTTCTTCACTTATATTGAAGAAAGTCCTTTGCAAAAACTGAAATGCTAACCTGCTCCAAAACAGACGTTCGCTGCCATTTCCAAACGATCCCAGTCAGAAAGTCTTGGTGGAAAACCGAGCTTCGGGCAAAGTCACTGGATGAGTGGCATTAAGTGACGTTCGCTCCATTTCCCAAACGATCCCGTTTTAGTAAGTCTTGGTGAAAAACCGAGCTTCGGGCAAAGCCACTGGATATTTGGTATGAAGTGACGTTCACTGCCATTTCCCAAACGATTTCCCTTTCTCGAAGGGAAATGGTCAGATTTCTCGAACAAATAACTCTCAAATAGAAGCCTCATTGGAGGGAGTGTAAAATCTGATAGGCATTTTGTCTTCAGGAATGTGTGCCAATTCTGGAATTTTTCCACGATAAATCGACTATTGCAGTAAATTATATTTGACGTCCTTATACGATATGGAAGTGTCTTTAACCCGTTAACACTGGATCAGAAATTCGTAATTATTCAATGTGCAATACTCACTCCTAGAGAACAGAACTTACCAGTCAGCAACAATTATCACAAGGGCTTTATTATAGGTTTCTTTGAAATCTGCGTTTTTGTTACGTAATTAAAACTTTGTTTTATAACTATTAAAGTTGCTGAATTTATGACTTGGTTATTTAATTTTTTATGCGGGGAATTTATGATTTTGTTATTAAATTTTGGCCGTTGGATATTTGTGACCTTGTTATTAAATAATTTATGTTGATAATTTATGACTTTGTTATATAATTGTTAATGTTGAGAATTTATGACTTTGTTATATAATTATTAATGTTGAGAATTTATGACTTTGTTATATAATTGTTAATGTTGAGAATTCATGACTTTGTTATATAATTATTAATGTAGAGTATTTATGGCTTTGTTATATAATTATTAATACTGAGATTTTATGACTTTTTATAATTATTGATGTTTCTGAATTTATGACTTGGTTATTTACTTATTGATGTTGGGAATTTGTCTTTGTTACGTGGTTAAAGAGTAGCTGCGCTATTAATGAGTCTCTACTGTAATTGATCAGTCAGTTAATATGGTTATGGAAACTAATACGATAAGAAAATATGAATATTAATAAATATAAAGTCGAATATAAAACCATTCTCTCTGTATCGTGCTTTAAAGGTTGTACGAGCGCAATATTGCAGGTTTATTCTGTGTCAATTTCAAAGAAAAATGATGAACAACTGTTCCCCGTAGGCCGCCATTCTGAAGTTTAGCGACTAATGTTATTAAAACGCAAATTTCAAAAGTGACCTTAATTCCAAATTTCAACTTATTACCACTTGTAGGTGATGTTTCAGTACGTGCAATATACCATGTGACGTCTGGAGCCAATCATAGCTATCGATAATATAGCTTCGGAGAACGTTGTTTTGAAGGGAGGGTGAAAAATAAAATCTATAATTCCGTTGACACAATTTTAGTTCATCAAGTGATGAACATCGATTTCAGAGTTATTTCCTGGGCGCGAAGGTACATTAAACGTGGTAAAAAATAAAACCTACTCAATGGGAAATTTTACTATGTTTAATTAAACTCTGTATTCTGCGTAAACAACCATGTTAAGGTTTTAGTAAACGTCATTTCCTACGAAACATTTTGGAAACATAAAAGTCTAGTGTGATTAGAGATTCTATAGACCTAGTAGCGTCAATAGGCTAAATATGACATACACGCCCCTATTTTTCGGAAAAGGGATGAGAAACTCTTTGCGTTTCCGCTCATTGGCAATAACTGGAATTTGTATTCTTTGACTTGGTTCTGAGCTCTATTCTATGAACCATATTGGTGAGGATATTCATTTCAATATCTTGTTTAAATCCGTATGGTTTGTGCTGTTCATAGAACATGGTTAAAGACACAACAAGCGCCACATATCGACTATAAGCTGAAGCACAGTGTGTTCCTTCTTATTTTTTCCCCAAAAATATGACATGTTAGAGAATATAGACCACCGTATAGCGACAAGATTGTCGCCATACGGTGGTACTGTGAGGAGGAGGAGGGGGGTCATTTCTGCCCCTTTTCGTTCTCTCTCTAGGTCGTGCCGTACCTTAGGGGGAAAATATGGTGGGGAAGGAGGTGGGGGGCATAACCATTGTAACGCCCCCCTCGTTGTGGCGGGAGATTTAGTTGATTATTAAGGTGATGGCGCGAAATTTGAATTTATTTTTAGTGTATTGGTATGACGTCACGTGACTTATCGATGGTGACGGCATTCAGTGTCCATAGAGTTATTAGGATATGCTTTAGGATATTGTATGCGTTTATGGTATGATTTATTGGTAATTCTATAGGTTCTGTGGGCGCTTACTGCACATAACCTTCTAGTATTGCATTACTGTGTATGATTTTAACGTTTCTCCTGGTATGTTTATGTTATACTAAAGAACTAGGTTAGTTTTACGTGGTTTATTGAAAATTAAGCAGTGACTAAGTTCTACAGTAAGGGTGTATGTTTTGTATTGTTATTTTGGTGCATCTTTAGGCTATTGTGTACATTTATGGTATGATTTCTTGGTAATTCTATAGGTTCAGTAGACCCTTTCTGCATCTACCATTCCAGTAATGTTGTTCTTTGTATGATTTTAATTTATCTCCATGTATGATTATGTTATACTAAAGAACTAGATTTAAGTGAGATAAGGTTTACATTACAAAAGGTACAAGCTAAACTATGATGATGTTCTAGGTGTACTCGTGTTTTGTATTGTTATTATTAGGTGTATCTTTAGGATATTGTGTACATTTAGGATATGATTTATTGGTAATTCTATAAGTTCAAGTAAACCCTTTCTACACCATCCTGTATGATTTTGAGGTCTCTCCGTGTAGGCTTATGTTATACTAAAGAACTAGATTTAAGTGAGATAAGGTTTACATTACAAAAGGTACCAATTAAGCTACGATGCGGTTCTAGGTGTACTCATGTTTTGTATTGTTATTTTTAGGTGTATCTTTAGGATATTGTGTACATTTAGGATATGATTTTTATAGGTTCAGTAGGCCCTTTCTACACCATCCTGTAAGGCTGTTCTGTGTATGATTTTAAGGTCTTTCCATGTAGGCTTATGTTAAACTAAAGAACTAGTTTTAATTGAGATAAGGTCTACGTCGTTTATTGAAAATTAAGCTACGATGATGTTCTAGGTGTACTCCTTTTGTGTATTGGTTATCAAGTTACTGGGTTAGAACAATAGTACATTTTAGTATCAAAAAAGAAGAAATACGGCAGTTTTTACACAACTTGGTAGCTGGTAGTTAGTTAAAATGAACAAATATTACTAAAAAACTCAGAACATAAGGATTACATTAGTTTTAATACGATTTGGTAGTTGATGAGTAGTTAAAATACTGATCCAAACAAAAGTATACTCGAATATAGCTTGACTGTTTCGTATATTTTCTATTTAGCAGACATTTTAAGTGACATTTTAACCAAAAAAGAATTACATATACCGTAACACATGATTTGTTACAAACCTTGTCAACAACCTTTCTCTCCAGAGTTCGGAAGTGAAATGACTCACTATAGTTTACAAAATTCCCTTTTGGACACCCAACAGGTATATATTATTTGACATTAAGGGGGAGGATGAGGTAGAACTTGATTCATAACAAAAGAATTTATCCCCATCTGTTTCTATTTATTCGTAAACACGTTCAAACGTGTCTAAAGGGCTTTGGGGGGGGGTGGCAGTGCCACTAGATTCCTTGCATTGCTATCAATGTAATTTATTTTTTATTAATTGGACCACCCACCAGGTTTCATTAAAGGGGGGGGGTTAAACCTTTATCCCCATCTAGTTTTTATTTATACGTAACCACGCTAAGCCGCGATGACTTTGGGGGGGGGGGGGGTCGAACCATTTGTATTGAATCAATGGAATTTATATTTAGAGTGATTTATAACTCACACAAATGTGTTATGACCAAGTTTATGTCATTGAGGGGAGCGGTGATACATCCTACAAGGGGGTTCAAGCATTTAATTGATTCCAGGTGGTTGCCCCGAGGGCATTATTAGGACAAGTCTCAACAAGTTTAAGATGTTTCCGTTGCGATAACAGAAAGGCAATATGTCATTAGACCGAAGCATTAACCTAATACGTACTATATTTATCAAAATTACCAACCTCGTAATCAAAAATTTTTGGAAAACGTAAAACGGTATTGAAAGAAGCATCATTCACAACGCATTTCGTGTTAGAAGTAAAAAACAATCGAAACGTTTTTGATCAACTACGTTACATTTTTTCGAAACGAAATTGATCATGTAAAATTCTTAAAACCCCATAGGAATACATGGGAAAATGAATAGACCATCGAATCGAAATCAGTCATGTACGTCAACATTTCAAATGATTAAAAACGTTTCGATAAATTTTAGCTAAATTTATCAAAATTACTCTGTTTCACCAAAAACACATTTGATTTAGCAAAATTCCACACATTTTTTTCTATTTAAATAAAAATGTATTACCTCTTGACCCCCCCTCTTCGCAGAAAATAGTATAGCAATGTTTTACTATAACAAAGACTAAGCTAGTTAACCAAACTATTTCTTGGGAAACGTCAATCAATTCGAGCGCGAGTATTAAAATACCAAAGTATATGTTTACAATGCCGAATCATTTACATAGTTTCACACTAGAATTTCACTGCTATTTACACTGTTCTAGGGAAAAACACAGATTTTTAACTAACACCTTTAGAAAAGACATACATCCCTATATACTAAAACAGAATATAGCACCAGCGAAAAGTTCAAAGTACAGCACAGAGTGTCATTTAGCTAATGTCAGTGCATGAAGCGAGGATTTCTAGCACTAGAAGGAAATATTGGACGCAACATTTTTCTATAAAAATGCTTATTTGGGTTTCCTAAATTCCCCAAAGAATTAAAGCTAAAGCTAGCTAGCTAATTGGGCCAAGTCATCTTGCGACTTATTGCCACTTATCTAACGCCTTTACAATGCATAGAGGGGGTGGTGGCTAGCCCCTATGCCACAGCTAACCGACAGCGCCCTATACTAACTACTGACTTCAGTTAATCCAACTCACTTTGTTTCACTAGTTGCCTTAAAATGACGAAACGAGTCATTTGAAAAACAGTTCACATGACTAAAAACGTTGCGATGATTTTCGCAATATTTATCAAAATGATTCGATGAAAAGCATATTTTCATTTAGTTCAGAATCATTAATTTCAATACATAACTAGATGGTGTTGCAGACTTAAGGAATTTAATTTTCTATACCTCAAAACTAACTTTACTCTTATCGTTGCAATTTATTTATTTATTTATTTATTTATTTATTTATTTAATAAGGCCCGAGGGATAGGGTCGTGAAGCCTGCAGGGCTTGGGTACGACCCTCCTCCATGGCACAAGAGTCTAGATACAATACGAGAGTATATACGAATGGAGGAATATTACAAATAGAAACGTACAAACGAACTAACAAAAGAGAGAAATCTTACGAAATGGTTAAGTTTAAACATTCAGTTACGTCATTAAAAATGTTCCTTACTAATAAATTTGAATATCATGAAAAATACGGGTTTTTACACCAATAGTTACAAAATTTGACGCCATCTTTGATTAAATTTAATATAACACTATTATTAGTGGTTATGGTCGCTCATTCTTGAGATGTTCAGACTTTAGGGTGGTGCTTCCCTCGATTGTTGTCTGATGCTAATAGATTTTTTTAGTTACGTTGGAATTTATTGTCCTTTCTTTAATTTAACCACCCACTTGGTTTTATGAGGGTTAGGGGGAAGAGGTCGAACTTGATCCAAAACAAAAGGATTTATCCCCATCCGTTTTTATTTTTACTTAAACAAGTCCCTACGTGTCTTAATGGGTTTAGGGGCATGGCCAAACCATTTGTATTGTTATGAATGGAATTTATTTTGTGATTTATTGCTTTTTTGTTGGTGACTCTTCCTACCACGAAACATTTAATTCTAGGTGTTTGCCTTGAAGGCATTATCCAGACAAGTTTGAAAGGCCTTTTTGATGGGTTAACCGAAACCATGAAAATATATGAGTATTTTTCCAGAACTATAGACTAGGAGACTAATTTCGTTCTTTTTTAAAGGAAATAACGCTCTTTTATCATCTTTAACGTAGCAAATAATGTAACAAAGCTATCCTAAATACCCCATTTTACCTTCAATCTGTCAGTTAAATCAAAAACTTTCAGTGCTTACATCTCAAGTAAACGCTGTATCAATCTAGGATTAATCAAAACATTTGTTAAAAAACAGTACATTTTTTAACCTTTTTTATCGCAAACCATACAATATATTGTGATTTTCCCGCTCGATGAAGTCTCTTAAGCCGATCTTAAATACTGGTTGGGGGTTCAACATTGTTAACAAGTTGGGTAGAGTAAAACAGTCCTTGCCAGATATTTACGCCTATACAGAACTTGGCGAGATTAAGAATACTTTGGTCGAAAAATCATGCTCCAATCCTTGTTTGTTTCAGTCATTCTCACAAAGTCTCTGATTTTTTAGTGAGGTTAACAGATTTATTTAATTAGGGTTTACAAATAAACGTTAGAAGACGAAACGTTGTTGTGTGCCGTTTTTATTAATGAATGATAAGAGAAATCCCTTGACTCTATCGTCCCCATGATACGAATGCGTCAACATTTTTAAAATTAAGTGCTTCAAAGTCTTAATCCCTCGTTAGACGGACAGTGACGTTTTTCAGACAAAACCATAATTTTATTTTGGAATACTGGAATTATTTGTCCATATAGGACCAAATTACTCTGGGTTTAGCTTTCTTTATTTACAAACCTTTCACAATCAATTGTGTCCTTTTTAAAGGTATTACAGTTCTATCACTATACTAGCCAGTAGCGAAAATTATCATTGTACTATGAAATTAACCCAATCAATAGCATTTCGGAGTTATACGCCTTTTGTTATGCCAATTTTTTTAGACACATCGGTGGAGAAAGGATTTAATGTTCCTGCGAAAGACGTCTAATGTTTGGACTTGTTTTGAGAATTTTGATCCGCAGATAAACCTTTTCATAACGAATACTAGCTCAGTAGCCACTGTCTCTTCTTTAAAAGTTTAGAAATTTAGCTTCTTAAGGAATTAAAGACGTTATATTTAAATGTCTAGTTGCTAGCTGGTTGATGAAATATTTTATTGCCTATTCCGTAAACACGTTCGGGCAAGGGATTTTGGGGGGGGGGGTTGGTCGAACCATTTGTTATCATTGGAATTTACTTTTAGAGTGATTCATTGCTTTTTTAATTGAGTAGGCCTACACAATCATAGTATTATACATGACGGCGAGAATATCTTGTCATAGGTTAGCATTTTTTTGAAAAGTGTACAATGTGAAGATAACAAAGGATATTTTCACAATTGAGAATCACTAGAAACGTTTTACGCACCATGTTTTTTTTTATTTATTGCCCCAATAAAATTGTCCCTTATTTGCGGTGTTTGTAACAAAAATCTATTTATAGGCCACTCTCTTGTTGACAAGTTATTTGGCATAAAGCAGACATGGGTCTGAAATGCATTGTGAGAAAACATCTGGAGACTGATAAACAATAAATCAGGACATTGTTAAATGATTGGGGAATGTGGGCGTGTCTATTAAGAAATTTCGTTAGCTTAAGGTAGCATTTTTTTGAAAAATGTACAATGATTTTATGACCCATTAGAGAAATTCGGAACGTTATTATTTAACAGACTTTAAGATAACAAAGGATATTGTCACAATTGAGAATCACTAAAAACGTTTTACACCCTGTTTTTTATTTATTATCCCAATAAAGTATTGTCTCTTATTTGCAGTGTTTATAACAAAAGTCTATTTATAGGCCACTCTTTTGTTGACAATTTATTTGACAAAAAGCAAATCCAACGTTCTTTAGATATAAATTCGGTAAACTGCTAACAGGCATGGGTCCGAAATGCATTGTGAGATAAAATCTGGTGACTGTTAAGCAATAAATCAGGTTATTGTTAAATTATTGAGGAATGTGGGCGTGTTTATTAAGAAATTTAGTATAAAAGCTGCTTAGGAATGATCAAAATACACAGTCGATCATCAAACACCGAAAGCTAAACATGGATCCTGAAACTCTCCGTACAGCTTTGGACGAACTGAATATAAATAGACCTTGGCCGTTACGTTTGATATACGAGTTTTATTTCTTCCTATGCGACTATCTGCGAATAGATCCGTTGTACGGACCTCAGACTCTACCACATTTCGTAGTACGTGGTGGCTTAAATGCTATTCGCGCGTGTCTGGACTTACTCGATTATATGCAAACAGTTTAGGGCTGTGCGAGCCTTGAATTTTTGGTTTCGAGTCGAGTCTCGAGTATTGAAATTTTCCCTTATCGAGTATCGAGCCGAGTCTCGAGTACTCGAATCGAGTATCGAGTAGTTGGAAAATTTGTTTCGAGTATTTATCGAGTAATTGGGAATTAGTTTTGCAGTATTTCAGCAGTTTCTGTTAATTTATCGCTCTAATAATAGACATTTAGTGTAATTTTGATCATCGACAACTTCTTCAAACATTTCCCAGACAGTATTAGTCTTCTTCCCTTTAAATTTAACAAACTAATTCCTCATCAATATCTTCTTCGGAATCTCATTCCTCACCTTAGCCACTAGCCTTTATTATCCTTCGCGCAAAAGTCCCAAACGAAAATTTCTAAGCTGAACTTAAAAAAAAAAAAGAAATAAATTAAAAAATAAAAGTATAATTATAATAGTCAACGCTATTATTAACTGTATTTTATTACTTTTACTTCCATTATTGAACCAAATAGGAGCTACTACCCTACTACATTACACTGGCATTATGATTTAAACTACCCAATAAGCACTAACATGCGTCTGTTAACCAATAAACGTGACTTTCTAGTGAATTTTTATAGCTACTACATCCAATTTTCAGAGTTAAAGGCCTTCCAAAAGCAGGTTCGAGTATTTATCGAGCCTTGGTTTGATACTCGAAACGTTTTCGAGTCTCAGAAAATTTCTTATCGAGTATCGAGTCGAGTACTCGGCTCGATACTCGATCGAGTACTCGAGTCTTATCGAGTACTCGCACAGCACTAAAACAGTTGCACGAGTACCAGAGGACTGTACCACCATAGAAGAAATGGAAAACTTAAGGAATCTAATTCCGAGTCACTTTAAGAACTGAATACGTAGATCGCCTAGCGAGACGACAAGAGGAAATTGAGCTGGGTATACACGAAGAAGCTCAAATCGCCGACTTCAACAGCTCGCAATATGACAAAGAGATAGCCGCATTTTTAGACGGAAAAGATCAAGGACCACCCGCAGAGGAGATACTATTGAACGATACCTTACCGAGGGAGAACGGTTCTGAAGAGACAAATTTTGACGAAGAAATTGATGTACAATGGGGAGGAGGAGAAACGGATCAGCCCATACCTATTGACAACGTACCTTCTTGCGAGATACTGGGTCAAAGTGAGAGATTTTACGAACATTTTAACATGTATGGTAGAGAGGTAGTTCTTAGAATTACTGAAGATCCTGTCGCTAGTATTTGTACCGTAACCAAATGCGTTCTTAGTAGGTATAGACCTACAGACTACGTCCAAATTACTTTAAAGAGTGCGGCGAATATTTGTAGGTCCGAACTAGAATTATCGTTTAGAAGATCAGATCAATTTGACCCCAGTATTCTTTTCGACCAGCTTAGTGTTACGCTCTATGATGACGAAATGGAGGCATTTTTCCTAGGTCCAGTTAAAATGATTTTTAGCATTGTACGATTGCCTGAGGGCAAGACCCTCACTTTGCCCCGTGGGATTAAACCTTTTAATCTATTCTGTAAAGATAGACGAGGTATTGTACGTATAGCCAATTCAGATTATCTCTGTCAAGCTAGAGCCCTTTGTGTAGCTGTTTCTCATAGAACTTATGCTGATGATACAACCGAAGACATGACTCTAAAGACACATTACAAATCAATATCTCAATCTAGAGATGAGAACAAAATGCAGAAAGAAGCTGCTTTAGAACTATGTCTTAAGGCAGGAGTAAGGGCTAGTGAGTGTGGGACGGGCGAGTCTTTTCAAAAGTTCAAAATTTATTTAAATCAATATTCGATTTTCGTCTACAAATTCGAAAATAGCGTTCCTATCTTGATTTTAGGTGAAAACGATCCCGATGATACTAGGCCCCGCCTCTTTTTATTAAACGAAAATAACCATTATAACGTTATTACGAAATTACGACCACTTTTCAATCATGACCGATTCTGTGAAAAATGTCTCGTACCCTATTGGCGAATACAGTCCCATAAATGTAATGACTTTTGTTTTAGTTGCATGAGACCCACTATCTGCCAAGGCCCCAAGATAGCTTGTGAATCTTGTTTACGAACGTTCTTAGGCGACGATTGCTATCAAAGCCACTTAGCATCTTCCAGCAGTAAAAAGCCGCTATGTGAGCGTCTTTTTCACTGTAAAGACTGCTTAAATATTATTGATTTTTCCCGAAGAACTGAGATGCATACGTGTGGGGAGATATTTTGTCAGGTGTGCAAGAAATATCAGCCGAGCAATCACTTGTGTTATATTCAGGTTATCCAAGATAAACCTCGGAAAGTGCTATCCGTTAAAAAGCCTAGACCTAATCTGCCCAACCTTATGTATATTTTCTTTGACGTAGAATGCGTACAAACGAAGGTGTGTCAGGAAAAGTTAGGAGCCTACGAACACCAGGCTATCCTGTTAGTCAGTATAACCGTGTGTGAGTTTTGTATAGATGAAACATCCCTAAATTTCAATTGTATTGTGTAGTCAGGTTGGTAAGCGTAAACAACAATTTTCAGGCGGTAATCCTATATCTTTATTTTTAGATTATTTAATGCAATTGCATGCCGTTAAGAACGTCATCATACTGTCACATTTTGGAAGTAATTATGATAATCAATTACTAATTAGAGAAATCATTAATCGAGATGAAAAATTCGTTCCGTCTTTGAAAATTAACGGAACTCGAATTTTAGAAATGAAATTGTTTAACTTGCTATTTCTGGATTCTTATAATTTCATCCCTGTAGCTTTAGCAAAGTTTCCCGCTACTTTTGGTATAACAGACGTAGTCAAAGGGTATTTTCCACATTTTTTATTCAATGTCGTAGAACACAATTTCGATGTAAATAGACAGGATGAAACCAACTATGTTATAGAAACTAATCTGCCCCCTACCGAAGCATATGGTTGTCAATATTTTACAAGGAAAAATTTAGATACCTTCTTAAAATGGCATAGCTCCGAAGATAGTAAAGGTACAGGTTTCGACTTCTTGAAGGAACTCAATTATTATTGTGAGAATGATACGGTTTTACTATTCTTTGGATGTATAACTTTTCGTACCCTACTCTTTAAAGTAACGGGTGTAGATCCATTTAATTGCGGCGCAATTACTCTTCCTGGCGTTTGCTCTTACGTATTTCGCAGGAATTATCTTAAACCTGATACTATAGGCATCATACCCGCTAATTATTATAGACTTAGCGAAAATCAGTCAATAGGGGCTATAGAATGGCTGGAGTGGACCGCGCACAAACGAAATATACAGGGTGGAAGAAATCAGACCAACAGCTACCTTTGTTGACGGCCCCCAATATTGCTGTCGGGTGACGTCACTATACTACAGAGTAGACCTCGTATACAGGGTGTAAATAAATATGTAGCATTGTAAGCAAAAGAGATGGTTTAATATGGAACATGTCTGAAGGCTACCAGCCTCGGAACTACGTGACTTCATGACTTAACCCCAAGCAACCTTATTTAACAACGTTAATACTACGATATTCCCTTAACATAACCCCATAGGAAGACATTCAGTGGGGTAAGGGCAGGAGACCTTGCTGACCACGGAATTGGTCCACCTCTACCTATCTAACAGTTATGTAAAAGTTCTTGCAGCCATTAACGAACACTGACCGCTCAATGTGGTGGCAAAGCTCACGAATTACTGCTAATGGTAATGCGTCTATCGCTTCACTAAACTCGTGACGCAGGACTTTCAAGTACGTTCCACCAGTAATGTTCTCATCGAAGAAGAAGGATCCGTTAAGTCGGTACCCATGAATGCCAAGTCACACATTTTCCTTCCATCGCAGTTGATGGTAATGGTGTCGTAACCAATAGGCTTTTTGATGGGACCAGTAATGCATGATAAGACGGTTAACCGTACCATCCCTGTGAAATGTAGCCTCGTCGCCTTTGCCGGAATAGTGGATCGGCTGCAATTAATAGTTCACGCATGGTATGACAAATGTAATGCCGTCTTATTAAATCGTCCTCTTTTAAGGCTTAATGGCGGTGGATATGATAGGGTAGGAAATGGTGTCGATGTAATATGGCAAGAATATCTGTATGGCTTAGTCCAACCGATCTACCACTGTTACGAGGATTTTTGTCAAAACGTGCTAGAATATTCTCTTCTCTGTCTTCATTACCGATTACACGGATCTCCTACGTTCAGTGTAACATTGCTGTAAAAAGCATACCAGTAGATAAGACATCCATAAGAGGTTTCTTTAGAAAGGAGTACTGTAGATCAGAGTTACACAGGCAATTCTGACCTACAGTTCTCCACGGGTTATTTTAAAGATCCCACGAATGGGATCCTTATCTACGGTAGGCCAAAACGCGGGCTATGTCTATGCCCATAGCCCGTAGTTTGGCCTACTGTACTGTAGATAAGGAGACCTACACACATTCTGCAATCACAAGCGCGCGAGTTACGATGCCGCTAGTTTCTTGTTAGTGTTGTTCATTCTGTCACGTAGAAGAATGCCAGCCTATTCTAACAGCGATAAACTGGACATGATGTTTATCTTGGGTGAATGTCGCGGTAATGTGCAACAAGCGGCAGCATTGTATGCCGAACGCTTCCCAGACCGCCAACATCCGGTTCGTAGCACCTTCGTTACCATTAGAGACAATCTTCGTGATTTTGGTACTTTCGTCGTGCACGACCGTGCACGTAGACGAGACCGTATAGTCGGTGATGAAGGTAGGGAGGTGGACATCCTAGCACGGTTTGAAAGTAATCCTCACACAAGTAGTAGAGCGGTCGCACAAGAGGTCGAACTGAGCCATTTCACCGTTCTTGCTATTTTACATCGTCACCACTACCGGCCATATCATATCCACCTCCATCAAGCCTTAACGGACGATGCTTACTTAAGACGGCAAGATTTGTGTCTCACCATGCGTGAATTAATTCAAGCCGATCCGTTATTCTTGCGTAAGGTCCTTTTCTCCGACGAGGCGACATTTCATAGGAATGGTACGGTTAACCGGCATAACGTCCATTACTGGACCCAACAAAATCCCCACTGGTTACGACAACATTACCATCAAATTCGATGGAAAGTAAATGTTTGGGTGGGTATTATTGGCACTAGAATTATCGGTCCGTTCTTTTTCGATGAGAACATCACCGGGAACACGTACTTGGACTTCCTGCGTCGCGAATTTAGTGAAGCGATTGACGAGTTACCATTAGCAGTGCTTCGAGACCTGTGGTTTCAGCAGGACGGAGTACCAGCACATTGGGCGGTTCAAGTTCGTCAATGGCTAGACGAACACTTTCGCAATCGTTGGATCGGCAGAGGCGGACCAATTCCGTGGCCGGCAATGTCTCCTGACCTTACTCCACTTGATTTTTTCCTATGGGGTTATGTCAAGGGCGAGGTGTACAGCACCGAACCGTTAAATGTAACGATTTGAAGAACCGGATTCGAGCGGCAATTAACAGCATCACACCACAAATGCTGGAAAATGTGTTGCAGGACCTGGACAGCCGTCTTGAAGAGTGCCTTCACCACGATGGAAGATACATTGAACATCTACGCTGATATGTTTGCAAAACAGATTGTACTGTACGTTTCAGTGTGCGGCCTAAGTTCATAGGCTAAAGTGTAGGGCTATGACAATTCAATGTGCGTAGCATTCAGACATACTCCCCATTATCACGTTTGTACTGTCTTACTTTTAATAAAATGATGTGAATCCCAAGGCGTTGTTATTTACACCCTGTTTGATGTGAATCCCAAGGCGTTGTTATTTACACCCTGTTTGATGTGAATCCCAAGGCGTTGTTATTTACACCCTGTTTAATAGGTCTAAATGTAGTATATTCACGGTATCTTTCGGCAGTTTTGGGGGTCGTCCACAAAGGTAGCTGTTGGTCTGATTTCTTCCACCCTGTATCTATCCAATCCTCCTTTAGAGGTAAAGAAACCAGAATACAAAAACTCAAAGTAGACGGATTTTGTGAAATCAACAAGGAAATATTCGAATACTGGGGGTGTTTCTATCATGGGTGTAAAATACACTTTCCCTTAAACAGAAACAAGGCTTTGCACGGAGATCCTGCACAGACTTTGAATTCCAGATATTTTAGAAGCATGAACGTGCTAGCCACATTAGAATGCCTTAGTTATACAGTAAATGTCAAATGGGAGTGTGACTGGCAGAAGGAAAAAGTAAATAAACCAGAAATAATAGAGTTTTTAAAATGTAATGACATTAAGCCTAAAATAGTAAAAAGATTAGACCCCCGTGATGCATTCTTCGGGGGGCGATGTTGCGCAACAAAACTATACCATAAAACAACAGGATCGGAGCGTATTCATTACGTCGATTTCACAAGTTTATACCCTTTCATTAACAAAACCACCAAGATACCTATAGGACATCCTGAAATCATATTAGACGATTTTCCTGACATATTTTCGTTTGATGGACTTCTTAAGTGTGACGTCTTACCGGCTCAAAACCTGATTCATCCAGTTTTACCTGCTCGTATTAACGGGAAATTAACATTTCCACTATGTTACACCTGCTGCAAAACCCAATTTCAAGGTGATTGCGACCATACTACAGAACAAAGAGAATTGCGAGGCACATGGGTAGTCGACGAGTTACGTCATGCAGTAGAGAATGGCTACAAAATCACGCGAATGTACGAGGCTTGGTCATACAAAGTGACGCAATACGATCCCAAAACAAAACAGGGAGGACTGTTTAAAGATTACGTTAATACCTTTTTAGAGTATAAAGCCCAAGCTAGTGGCTTCCCTGCAGATTGCCAGACTCAAGAAGACGAAGAGGAATATATCAAAAACTTCAAAGACGAAGAGGGTGTAGAACTCGATATCACGAAAGTAGAGAAAAATGAAGGTCTCAGATGCCTTAGCAAACTTATGCTTAATTCTTTTTGGGGTAAATTCGGCCAGAAAACAAGACACATCTCTACCGAATTAATCAAAGATGCCCACAAATTATACGCACTAATATTAAATCCGGACTTGGAGGTTAAAAGTTTATTAACAATTAACGAAAGCACAGTACTTGTAAAATACGAACACATCCTAGAAAACGAACTGGTGCACAAACACACAAACGTAGTTATCGCTTGTTACACAACATCTATGGCGCGATTACATTTATTAAAGCATCTTGAAAAGGTCCGTGACCTTTGTTTTTACTATGACACTGACAGTTTAGTGTACCTCTCGCCAGACGGCGCTCATTTGCTACCCACAGGCGATTATTTGGGGCAACTTAAAAATGAATTAGAACCTTATGGGCAAGACGCTTATATTTGTGAATGGGGGAGTGCTGGACCAAAGAACTATTCTATGGACATTCTAGATCCTAAAACAGGCGCTAAAACTAACATTATCAAAGTTAAAGGATTTTATTTAAACGCCTCTACAGAAAATTATATAAATTTCGAAACAATGAAGAAACTACTGGGAGTAAACAATGAAGGTGAACCTCTAATGAACTCGGTTCAAGTCCCTATTGGCCCACAAATCAGACGTCTACAAGATCACACTCTGATCACGATCAACCAGACCAAAACATATCAGGTCGTAGTGGATAAAGTTCGAATAATATCTGATTATAAAACTACCCCATGCGGTTATATTAAATAGAATCTTTGACATTTTTGACATAAGTTACTTGTATATATTTTAGATACCCAGTATCAGTATTTTAATTAGTAACTCAAGTATTATTTATAGTAATATTAACGTATTTCAACTATTAACATGTAACAATATTTTAACGAATACGCAGCGTTTTTGGTAACATTTTTGCATTTAATAAGCTTTTTTTTAATTAGTATATATTAACATTTTAGTCTATTAGTATTGAATTGTTTTGAATAAGTGTAATTTTTATTTTTTGATGATAATTATAGTAATGCTTTTAGTAATATTTCAATATTTTTATCCGTGCTCGTATGTCATTATTTTAGCGTGTATAGAAAAATATATTTTTTCGTCAATCCTGAGAATAGCTTAATAACTAGCCTAATATTTGTTCTAAAATCGTATAATAACCATTGTAGCTTTTAAATCCTATTAAATGTAGTATTGCTATATTTTCTATGAAGGTACATGGGTATATATGTACTTAATAATCTCGCATGCAGTAATATTGATCTATTTTCTAGGATGGTAAATGTCTATGTATTTAATCATCTCGTACTACCATTTTTTTGAAGTAGTATTAATTTTGCATTTTAGTGGATTTGTTTGTTATCAAAGTCAGTGTGATTCTTGCTTTTTGATGATGTTTTTAGTAACGATTGCGCATTTTAACTGTATATCAATATTTTAGCGCGTAATAAAATATATAATTCTTAAACAAGATTTAATTTAATAACGATCTAATTGTGCTTGTTTGCCATGTATTCAATGTAAATCGTATTTTCTGAGATTTTTAGTAATATTTCGCATTTAAACTCCAGTAATTGTACTTATTCTCCAGATTCGTATTAAAACTAATGTAATCCTTATGTTCTGAGTTTTTAGCAGTATTGCTTCATTTTAACTACTTACCAAATACTAAAATGTGTAAAAACTGTCGTAATTCGTCTTTTATGTTGTTAAAATGTACTGTTGTTCTAACCCATGTATCTCGTTTACTAACTATAACACCCTACTGTAGTACCGTGTAGTAACTTAATTTGTACCCTTTTGCAATGTAAACATATCTCAATTAAAACTAGTTCTTTAGTATGACATAAGCCTACATGTAGAGACCTTAAAACCGTACAAAGAACAACATTACGGGAAGGGTGTGTTTAGAAAGAGCCTACTGAATCCGTAGAATTACCATTAAATCATACCATAAATGTACACAATATCCTAAAGATACACCTAATAATAACAATACAAAACATACACCCTTACTGTAGAACTTAGTCGCTGCTTAATTTTCAATAAACCACGTAAACCTAATCTAGTTCTTTAGTATAACATAAACATACCAGGGGAAACGTTAAAATCATACACAGTATTGCAATACTAGAAGGTTATGTGCAGTAAGCGCCCACAGAACCTATAGAATTACCAATAAATGATACGCTAAACGCATACAATATCCTAAAGCATATCCTAATAACTCTATGGACACTGAATGCCGTCACCATCGATAAGTCACGTGACGTCATACCAATACACTAAAAATAAATTCAAATTTCGCGCCATCACCTTAATAATCAACTAAATCTCCCGCCACAACGAGGGGGGCGTTACAATGGTTATGCCCCCCCACCTCCTTCCCCACCATATTTTCCCCCTAAGGTACGGCACGACCTAGAGAGAGAAGAACGAAAAGGGGCAGAAATGACCCCCTCCTCCTCCTCACAGTACCACCGTATGGCGACAATCTTGTCGCTATACGGTGGTCTATATTCTCTCATGTTAGGCCTATTGACGGTTTTAGTAAAGAGATTCAAATTTTTCTAGGCTCGCTGTAGATCTAAGGCCTAGAAAATCTTTTTTTTAATATAAAATGCCTATGACGATATATGACTCAGCTTTGGTCTAATTTACTTGGAGGGTGGGGGCATTGGTGCGTAGCCTATTCCCGTACTTACTTTCATTAAAAGTAAAAAATATGTTCCGTTTTTAATTTTACACGGAATTTTAATTCCGGTAAAATTTAAGAAACGGCACCAAAACCCCTGTCCCTGTCCCTGTGCCGGACGCGTCCGCGAAACGAACGCTTACGATAAGAGAGGGAAACCGGTCGCGTCCGCGAAACGTACGCTTACGATGAGAGAGAGAGATCGCTAGCGTACGCGGTGGCGATACGAAGCTCCGTGTAGAGAGAGAACTGCCTGCCTGGTATATTAGTGAGAGGGGGAAGAGGGAGAGGGGGCATCCCGTTCGGAGAGAGAGGAAAGAAAGGTAGTTTAAATCTCGCGGGCTTTTTTGAGTGAAGGGAAACAAGATGATAATTTTCGTGCACTACTGCACTTTGTGCGCGTGATACATCAGAGATTATGCTGGATGGTTAGGTTAGGTTTCGTAAAATAGAGGGGACTCTTTACGGTCATAGTGATTTCTGGTTTAGGGGATCCAGGATTTTGTTTAAATACATTATTTGATTCGTATGGTTTTTAAAAATTATACTTTAGTGGGGTGCACAATTTAGTTTCATTAATATTATTTGAAATGTGACGTTATTAGAAATTAAAGGGATACACGATTGTGTTTCAGAAATGTTTTAGTTGTACGATTTATTGGAAATCAACTATACGGGGGTCACGTGAGCCGTGTAAAATTACTATTAAGGCCCAGCTGTTGGGCCATCTTGTTTATTTCACCGAACTCTATTTAACTGGCGAGTATTGACAAATACGGTACAATACGTGGCAGTGTTTCACTTCAACAAGTCTGCATTTTTAGTTTCAACTCTCAATATTTGAATCTGAGCTAGTTTTTGGAAAGGGCTAATCGAAGAATACCAATTAGTGGGTGAGTGCATTCCTTTTTAAATATTAACAGAAGTGAGAGTAAAAAGAATATGTATTAGATTTGCAAGATACAAAAATAAAATTTAGGTTTTAAATTTAAAATTACCGGTTAATTAAACTATCATTTATTGGGACTACAATAAGTAATATTAAATAGTAGTTATCGGGATAATAAAAGGGAATTTAAAATAAAAATTATTTTGGAGAATGAAAGGGAATTTAAAATAGTAATTATCGGGAAAATAAAAAGGGAATTTAAAAAAGTAATTATCGGGAATATAAATAGTATTCTTTATGAATAATTATCGGGAATATAAATAGTATTCTTTATGAATAATTATCGGGAATATAAATAGTATTCTTTATGAATAATTATCGGGAATATAAATAGTATTCTTTATGAATAATTATCGGGAATATAAATAGTATTCTTTATGAATAATTATCGGGAATATAAATAGTATTCTTTATGAATAATTATCAGGAATATAAATAGTATTCTTTATGAATAATTATCGGGAATATAAATAGTATTCTTTTGTTAAATGTGGACAGACGAACGGGCTTACCCTATTAGCTATCCAGTATGATATGTCGAAGTTGTTTCCCCGCGGCGATGAACTTTATAACTCTCTTTTTGTTTTTATTACTCTTTCTAAGGCGAGCCGTCAGTCGCTCTGTAACCGTTTTACTATAAACACATGTAAACCTTTAGCTTATTAAATTCGTTTCTATTAGATGTAAAATCTCGTTACTTTCGTTGATTAATTTAATTAGGATAAGCTTAGCGCTCTGCACACTACTATTAACAGGTTATGGGTCCAGGTACGCGTCAGTTGCGCGTAAAAGCACATTAGAAGCATCCTAAAAGAAGAAGTTCAAAGTTAATTTTCGGAACAAGGAAGTTGAACGAGACAGAAAGCTAAGATGGCTACGCAAGGAGACGAATTTAAAATCACTCGCTTGTCAGCAGAGAAAGCGAACTATCATTCATGGGCGATTCGTATGAAGGCGGCACTCATCAGTAAAGGATTATGGGAAGCCATTGATCCTGGCTACGGACCTGCTATGTCAGATGTCGAGAGGAAGACTAATGACAAAGCAATATCTCTGTTATTTTTACTCGTTGAAGACAATTTCTTGGACGACATTGGAATTCATCAAAGAGCGTCAGCTGCATGGACCACATTAGCCGACATGCACACAAAGTATGGTCTTTTACACATTTTGCAACTCATGAGGGATTTGTTCAATGTTAATAAAAAGACAGAAGAAAGGGTGCAGACCTATTTGGCTAGAATTATGGATTTGCATAGAAAACTAGAAGCATGTGGATACGGGTTTACTGACAAAGAAGTTGCGTTAATTATGTTATTGGGCCTTCCTAAATCATATGAGCATCTCATTTTGAATTTGGAGCATGATGTGACATCTTTAACCACGCAAACAGTCAAAGCCAGACTCGCTGTTGAAGAGAAACGGCAAGATAGACTTGAAGAAGAAGAAAGTCAAAATGGCGTCGAAGGACTTAATGGCGGAAAAGCTTTAGTCACCCGTAAAAATACAATCCAGAAAAACACCAGAAAGATGAAGAAGCCAACAAATACGCGTTTTGTTAAATGTTTTTGTTGTAACGAATTTGGCCATATAGCGAGCGAATGCCCCGACTACGAAAGGCAATATAAGGACAAAGTCCAAAAAGAAGACGTCGCATCAAAAACTCAAGAGCGAAAGAAAAACGCCGCTAAGAAGGTTCAATGTCAGACGACAGACACCAATGAAGAAACCGCATTAGTTGGCGATAAAGCACTCTATCTAAATGCAAAGAAAGGAGCCGAAGTTAACTCGAACGTTTGGTATCTGGATAGTGGAGCAACAGATCATATGTCTTCTCGCAGGGAGAATATGACTAACTTTTGCGAAACGTTTAAATCGTCAGTTGAAGTTGCCAATAGAGAAGTTATACGCGTCGAAGGGCGAGGAAAGATGGAATTCCGTACGAAAAGAAACAAGTCGTCGTTTAACATTCAGTTGGAAAACGTGTTATATGTACCCGAATTGGATGGAAATCTCCTTTCCGTAGGGCGTATTGAAGAAATGGGCTATTCGATACTTTTTAAAGATGGAATAGCGGAAATAAAACAACAAGATGGACAAGTCATCTTAACAGCTACACGTGAGGGCAGGCTATATAAAGTCAAAGAAGAAGAAGTTCTCAGACAAACAGCTCAAGTTACAAAAGAAGTTAATGCTGAACTTTTGCACAGAAGAATGGGTCATGCAAACGCTGAAGCGCTACATCATTTATTCAAAGAAGATTACCCTCGAGATAAGTCTAAAGATAAATCATGCGAGATTTGTATTTTGGGAAAATTGAGAAGAAAGCCATTCCCGACTAACGAAGCAACTAGAGCTACAAGACCATTAGAGCTTGTACACTCAGACGTCATGGGTAAAATAGAACCAACGTCTAAAGGCGGATCAAAATACATCATTACATTTGTGGACGATTTTTCACGACGCATCTCTGCGTATTTCATGAAAAACAAGAGCGAAGCCCTTGACAAATTTAAGCAGTTTAAGGAAAGCGCGGAAACGCAGCTCGGACTCAAAATAAGCACCCTGAGATCGGACAACGGGGGAGAATACTGCAGTAAACAATTTGACGACTATTTGAAGAATAACGGTATAAAGCATCAATTGACCATACCAGCAACACCACAGCAGAACGGAGTCGCGGAGAGAACAAATCAGACTCTGATGGATATGACAAGATGTCTATTACTGGAATCAGAAATACCGCGAAGCTTTTGGGCCGATGCATTGAATACAGCAGTTTATTTAAGAAACCGATGTCCATCGAAGGCTATCAAAAACGAAATACCAGAAGAACGTTGGACCGGGAAACCTATCAACTTGGATAACTTAAGAGTTTTTGGATGCCGTGTTTGGTCAGTGAAGAGCAAATTAGAGAAACGCACGAAGTTGGATCCAAAAGCAGAAGAAACAGTTCTCATTGGTTATCCTGAAGGGGTTAAAGGTTACAAATTATGGGATTTCAAAACTAACAAAATCTTCGTTAGTCGCGATGTTATTTTTGAAGAACATCACTACCCTTTGAAGAAGAAAGACGAAATCCCAAATGAAAACGAACAACCCGAAGAAGCAGTTTTCGTTGATAATGACTGGAAGATTAACTCGGACGACTCAGATGAAGATGATGAAGACGAAAACGAAATTGAGATGAACAATACAATTGAAGAACTCGGTACATTGCAGGGGAAGACATCAACACCAATAACTGATGTACAAATTCATACAAAATTGCCAAGATCAAAGGTCAAAGATAAGACAGAAGTAGGACAACAACCACTTAGAAGATCAGAAAGAATAGCAAAGAGAAAAGAAAACTGCAAAATCGCATGCAGTGACCCAGACCCAAGCACCGTTGAAGAAGCAATATCCGGAGATGACGCCAAGACATGGAAAGAGGCAATGGCCGAAGAAATGTCATCACTGAACAATAATAAAACTTGGACATTAGTACCACGACCTAACGGGAGGACTATTATTGGATCAAAATGGATATTCAGGAAGAAGTTTCATCAAGACGGAACGCTTGAAAGATACAAAGCAAGACTTGTGGCGAAGGGATTTTCACAAGTTAGTGGTACAGACTACACCGACACATATTCACCAGTAATGAAAATGAAAAGTCTCAGAATCCTAATAGCTCTCGCTGTTAAATGGAACTGGATGATTCGACACATAGACGTTTCAGGTGCATACCTCAATGGCACATTGCATGAAGATATATATATATGCAACAACCAGAACTATTTCAAGAAGAAGGAAAAGAGGACTGGGTATGTCACTTACACAAGAGTTTGTACGGATTGAAACAATCTGGGCGTGAATGGAACAAACACTTTGACGCATTCCTAAAAACAAGTAACTTGGCAAGATCGAAGACAGATCCATGCATTTACTACAACCTAGAAGATGGCATTATAGTAGGGCTTTACGTGGATGACACTCTCATTATTGCCAAAGATGAAAACACCGCCGACCGATTTGTGAAGAAATTAGAAGATACATTTGAAATCCACGACCTTGGTTTAGCGGCAAATGTATTATCAATTTGCATTGAAAGAAATGAAGACGAGTCCATATCATTAAATCAAAAAGCATATGCCGAGTCAATTCTGAAGACATTTGCCATGAGCAATTGCAAAGGACTAAAAACACCCCTTGACCCAGGTGTTAAATTAGACAAACTATCCGATGAAGAATGGAAAAATGAAGAGGCGAAAAACAAAAGTATTCCTTACAGACAAGCCATAGGAAGTATACTATACCTGGCTGGTACAACCAGACCTGACTTATCGTTTGCCGCAACGTATCTCAGTCAGTTCAATAAAGGATATACTGAAGAGCATTGGAATAGCGTGAAGCACGTTTTACGCTACATCCAGAATACGAAAGACTACAAATTGACATTTAAGAACAAATCGGAAGGCCTTGTCGCGTTCTGTGATGCTGATTGGGCTAGAGACAAAACCGACCGGAAGTCTTACAGCGGTTACATTTTCACAATAGGAGGAACTGCCGTTTCTTGGTGCAGCAGAAAACAAAAGGCAACCGCACTATCAACCGTGGAAGCAGAGTACTTAGCAATGTGTGAAGCTACCAAAGAATTACTCTGGTTAAAAAGCATTTTGGCTGAATTGGGTGTAAAATCCATATTTGAAGAACCACCCCATATCTATGTTGATAATCAAGGAGCAATGTGTTTGGCCAAGAACCAAATCTGCTCAGACAGAAGCAAGCACATCGACTTAAAATATTTCTTCCTTAGAGAGATGGTGGAAGAAAATAAAGTTGTTTTTAATTACGTCTCAACGGAAAACAACCTAGCCGATATGTTCACAAAACCTCTTGGTGCAGCGCACGTGAAACATCATTGTGAACGTTTCGGATTAAGCGTGGATGAAAACAACATCGCCAAGGGGAAGTGTTAAATGTGGACAGACGAACGGGCTTACCCTATTAGCTATCCAGTATGATATGTCGAAGTTGTTTCCCCGCGGCGATGAACTTTATAACTCTCTTTTTGTTTTTATTACTCTTTCTAAGGCGAGCCGTCAGTCGCTCTGTAACCGTTTTACTATAAACACATGTAAACCTTTAGCTTATTAAATTCGTTTCTATTAGATGTAAAATCTCGTTACTTTCGTTGATTAATTTAATTAGGATAAGCTTAGCGCTCTGCACACTACTATTAACATCTTTATGAATAATTATCGGGAATTTGAAGTATTATCGGAAATATTGAAGTAGACTTAAAATTAAGCAATATGGGGAATTTAAATTAAATTATCGGCAGGCTACGTATTAAATAAAACGTATCTTCAAAATAAGAATTGGGTAATTGTAGGGTAATATGAATTTTTTAATTAACTTATCCTTACATTTAACGTTTTTCTACATAGTTTTTAAAATGGCTGAGAAAACGTTTGCGGCGAAATATCACCCGTGGAATATTATTCAAGGGTTGCTGGATGTTCAGCACAGAAGTGGCCACGATATATTTCTAGTTTATTTTTTAAACAAAGCATCATTTATCCAAACCAGATGTCAGTGATAGGCGCGTTTGGTTATTTAAACGGGATTCCACCTCAAATAATTTGCGATGCCCTGGAGTTCAAATAAGTTGCTCATATTTATGACAATCCCTATAAAACATTAGTTTTATTGCATCAATGCTCTGATGTTAAAATGTCTATCGGGAGCTACTCCTTGAAAAATAATAATTTTTGTTTTTATTTTGACGCCATCTATGATGGAGTCAAAATATTACGGACATTTCCATGAATAGTTCAGCTAGCTAATTGGACCAAGTCATCTTGCGACTTATTGCCACTTATCCAACGTCTTTACAATGCATAGAGGGGTGGTGGCTAGCCCCTATGCCACAGCTAACCGACAGCGCCCTATACTAACTATTACCGTTAACCTTTATGAGACAAAAACGGAAAATTAGCTCCGCCTTCGTCGTTCGTCGTCGCCTTTTTTCGTCGTCGTCTAGCCTTCGCCCTACTCCCCTATCACAAGCGACTTTGTCGCCATCTATGATGGAGTCGGTGCTCTAGCGTAGTGGTAGGTTGTAGTAAGTGGGTTCGAGCCCAACTGCGGGAGATTTTATTATTTTCTTTAAAAATAGTTATTTAATTATTTAAATATTTACATAATTTCACTCAGTAAAAAAGTATTTGAATATTCATGTAAATTCACTCATTATTTTACAGAAGAAAAACTATTAAAACTAAATATATAATTCATTGCACATAGCTATTACAAGGGAAGTTAAGGCAGTACTTTTGGTTGGTAGCCCATTTACATATTCATGTAAATCCACTCATTATTTTACATAAAACTATTGAAACTATATATATAATTGTTATATTTAATATTAATTTTAAATCTCTAAGTTACTAGATGTCGACAGAGCCGCATGGTCATTGTAGCCGTAACAGGCTGAGAAATAAGGATTTTTTTTTTAAACTGGACATCTGGCTTGTAGAGCCCAAGCACTTTCATTGCTAAAATACATTAGAAAGCGCGACAAAATTGTAAGGGTTTCCCTCGGAACCTCTTGTTTAAATGGCAAGCGGTAAATTGTTTCTAACTAACGTTTTAAGACCACGCATTTTAACTATTTAATATTATTTAATAGAATTCCTTCTGATGATTTGGAGAAAAACGCTCGTTTACCAAATAAAATCATTGGGCAAGCTTATTGCTGTTCACTTAAATGGACGACGGATGTATTCGCTACCACTAAATGGCTTCATTGCTCTATAGTTAATTTTAAATTTTACATGCACCTTATTGAACAGAAACCAAAGCTTGCCGGCACCTGAAATAGTTTTGGATTCCGATGAAATTGACGAGGCAGATGAACTCGAATTTAGCTCTTTCATCAAAAAGTAAGTAATTTTGGTGGCGATAGATGTTTGTTTGAATATTATATATTGTCAAACCGTTCATAAAGTACAATGTTAGGAATAGTTATTTTTAGATACGCCTTAAATAGCGTTAAAGTTTAAAAATTAATATTCTATTCTTTTTTTAATTTTCAAGTAGCGAAGAAATGTTTGATGTGGCTACTGGTGGCGCTGAGTCTTCACCTGAAAAAACTGAGGAAACTTCAGTTCACCAACCAAACACTCCTTGTAAAGGAGCGGAAAAGGCTGGTGTAATCAGCACGCCAAATAAAACTTCGGTAAACGAAGAAGAAGAATAAGATGATGAAGATGAAGATGTTTTTTCCAGCAGAAATTAACATAAAAATAATTTCAATTAAAAACTGTTTGACCAGTTATATTATAGAATGATATGAACTTGTCGTTTTTTATTAAATCTAATGCATCAGTTCTCTACTAAGTGTCTCAACTCGATTATTTACTATATTATTAGCACATTGGAAAACACGGAGCAATGCAAAGTTATTTTTGCCCAAGTAGTAATATTATTATAATAACAAGGTTATATTATTTTAAAAAGGATTTGAGTTTCTAGGGTTCATTGTTTTTTTTTTAAGAAAATTATTTTGCACAGTCAAATGATGGGTTCAGTGCTAATTAAATATATCTTCGGATCTACTGATCCCAATGTCTTGAAATTTGAATGAGGGGTGTAACAGTCTGGTCTCTTAAATAAATAAGAATCAATTTCTTTTAAAGTGGATAAGAATTTTTGAAAAACATTAATTTCCTATGTCAAAATTTTAAATTCAGTACTTACAACCGTTTTCCAAGGTAAAAAAAACCCAACCCCATCCTCCTTGTCCAAGTACATGGCTTTTAGAAAGAAACAGATCAAACAAGATGGCCCCGGCCATATTACGCTTTGGTGCTTGGCATGTAATTAAAATAAATTTCTATCCAACGGGCTGGGACATTTACTATAAATGGCTTTCTTAATGCAAAATTGATACTTGTAGCATAATTTGTGACTGGAACTAAAATTATTCAATGATTGTACTCATATAAAAATATACAACCACCGCCTAGAATTAGCCCCACAGCAATATTTTTACTTCAGAGTTGATACAATAGATATAAAATATACTGCTAAAAGGGAGAATTATACGTCTGTAAATTTCACTTTGAAACGAATGAAGTTTGAACGACTTTCTTTAAACTCCATCGGTGGACTGGGGGCCTTGCGTCCTTTTATGAAAATTCCAATTGCAGTGTCGGTGCTTTACTATAAGTAAAGTAACTTAGTGTTGATCTTGTAGTTTCATCTGGAACACTTTTTATGGAGGGTTCCAAGTCGAATATGAGTCTCTTTATCTAGGATCTTAAGCTTAATGTGGGTCTCTTTTACAGCTTCTTATGGTGCTGGGCGCTATAGCGGGTAAACGCAAAAACACCAAAAAAGGCGGGCTTTTGCACGACATAAAAGGGGAAAAAAGAGGGGAGAAAAGAGGGAAAAAAATTGTTCGTTTATAAGCTTATACCTTTTGTCTGCCAAAAGAAGGCAAGCACAAAAACAAAAATGTAAATAATCACGATTATGAAATACAATGAATGTATGTTAAACTTGTTTTGCTTTGGCCATATTAATGCAAAGTTAAGACCATAATAAAACTAGTTTAACACGCATTCAGTCTGTTTCATTATCGTGATTATTTACATTTTTGGTACCTAAATTGACTCCAAGCGCCGCACTTTACAAAGGCTACTCTTCTCATCCTGTAATTAACTGCAAAAATTCAGAGAAAAATTATCCCTGAAACAAAGTAGCTACTAGAAAACTGTTAGTCTTTATTTTATGAAGATTTGAACTAACATTAAAGCAACACCAATGTTCTAAAACAAAGCTTTCTAAATTTCGCGCCAAAGAGTAGATTTTCGCGCCATCTACGTGTCGCTGTTGGAAATAAAATATCCAGTGGTTACCGCCCATGTCAATAGGCGGGGCTTTACATTTCCCCACTAAAACTTAGCATTTCATTCACCGCTCTATGAGAAATCATCCTCTTCATCGGTTAGTGAATTTAAACTAATCGCTATGTTTGCATCTAAATTGAGCTACGTGAAATCCACTCTGTCAAGCATAATATTGAAGAACAACATCACGCTGTCTCTCTTATCACATTGAAATCTATTTTTATCATTCTTGATAGGGCTTTCAGTTAACAGTTTTTCCTCGCTTCCTTCTTCCTGTTGTCTTTTTCTGACGTGACTTAAGATATTTTCACTGGGTTCTATGGGCTTTTGTAAGGCTGATTCGTAATTTGTACTTCCCATTAGTGATTTGAGGATTTGGTCTTGTTTTTTTATTCAAAATGCACTAGTTTGTACGTGGGAGCTGTAATGCAACACAGTTTATCAATTAGAATATATATTTTCGAAGCTGTAAGGCTATTTCAGCCCTAGATCGTCACTTGAAACTTGAAAGGAACCAAAAAAAAAACGCCCTTGTGCATTTCTTGAACTGATTTTTTTAGTTTGACCCAAGTTTGTTTTACGTCAGTGCAGGTTAGCGTCGGAAGATTATCTTCCCTGTTTACGAGTAGTAACCTAGTAGGACAGCTATGCAATGCTTGGAAAACCCTCCTCCTCCTCCTGCTGGGCAAGAACAAACTACCACGAATTCATTGCTGTCACTCAGGTCCAATTTAACCTTGTGCGGCTCTTCCCGATAATCCTGAATTTTGAAGAAGTAGCGCTTCAATATAACTTAGTTAAAAATTCTTTTGATTTTCCAGAACCGCCAAAGCTATTAATATGATTTTTTCTTAGTTAAATTGTTCCCCTTGTATTAAGCAATTCTTCCCATTTCCAATATAGTCCATAATTTTGACAAGAGAGAGAGAGAGCAACAGGTACTAATTAAAGCGAAAACAGTATTACCAATTTTTATAATCTTCATGTTATGACCAAGGCTTAAGTGTTTACAGTCTAATTTGGTTAATATTAGGGTAATTAGGTTTTCAACACTTACCATTTTTGACCATATTCTCTCCTGAAAATTGTGGTTCATCCATTCCAAGAAATTTCGAGTACTAATTTTCATTTGGCACTAAATTATAAGTTTAAACGTCACATACTCTGCCGTTGTTGCTATGCTATAGACCTGCCATTATTTGTTTCGTTTAGATCAAGCTTCGCGTTTTCTCCGCACGGTGGCACTAGTGAAACTTTTCGTTACAAATCAGTCTGGGAAATAGCACATTTCTTCTGGTCCAAAACCAGTTTATTAATTGCTTGGACTAGTTTTTTAATTCAAAAAGTGGGGGTTACTGGTCCTCGGGACCAGTTTATTAATTGCAAATGTATAGGAGAACAAAGTTGGGGATCAGTCCTGAGAACAGTTTATTATTTTGGACACCAGGGGTCACTGGTCCCAAGGACTAGTTTAAAAATATCCTTATTTCCCAGACTGCGGCAGAGACCCCCCTCCCCCCTAGTGTCCGAAATAATAAAATGGTCCCCGGACTGGTCCCCGCCATTGTTCTCCTAGTTATTTTAAGGAACTTCAATTATAATACTAGGAAACTGAATTTGGAATTGTCCCCGCCATTGTTCTCCTAGGTTTAGTGATGCGTATATAAAATACACCCTTTTGAAATAGGGCGGCTCCCGAAAAAATTATTTTAAACATAGCCCACTCGATTCGCACTCACGGACGCGCGTGATCGAGTGGGCTATGTTTTAAGGAACTTCAATTATAATACTAGGAAACTGAATTTGTATTTTGGACTAGAAACGTTTAGCCGCGTTGTTTAGTTTAATCATGCCCCCAGTAGCACAAGCCTTCCGCATAACAGTCGGTTAAAGGTCGAATAGTCGGTTTACGGTCCAGTCAGCTGTACCATGCTTATTTCGATACTTTTCCGACTCATGAAGCCGACTACTTCTTTTAGTTGGCAATGCCGACATCTATCTGACAGTTGGAACAGAGATGGTTTAAAGTAGGCTTGCCTACCGTCTAGAAAATTTCAACTTATTTTTTGCCAATTGATTACCGACTCTCTCGCGCTAGTCGTTATTGTGACGTTTAAGAAGAGTAAAATTAAAAGCAAAGTTATTCTTAGGCCGTTGAGTAACCGACATTTATCCGACTGTTGGAACTGTGGTGGTTTGAAGTAGGCTTGCCTACCGTCCTAAACATGTAACCCACCTTTGCCAATTGATTACCAACTCCTTCGCGCTAGTCGGTATGGTCACGTTATAAAAGAGTAAAATGAAAAACGAAGTTGTTGTATACGCCTTCTTTTTCCGTGGGACGGTTTTTTTGACTTTTACTATTCCGCATATGCCACCAAATTTTTTTTGTTATATATTTAACTTATACTATATTTCGACCCACAAGCAGAAGTTGATAATACTATATTTTTGGCAACACTAGAAACATAACGTTACAAAAAAACTGCAAAGCAAGAAAACACATCTGATTTTCTAGTTTGAATTTTCCCTCCTGTAATTTCTCGGGTCAGATGACACGCCTCTGTTCTATTGGCGTAACTAAGATAACGCCATGCACGTCATCATCGAAGAGGGCGCTGCTAGTGCGAAAGCAAGTTAGCCTTTCCAGTATCTCTGACGCGGCTGGGTCGTTAGAATGTTTAAACGAGATTTTTGTGGTCGAAAATGATTAGTTCTAGGCTTGCTTACTTTTAATTTCATCGCTAAGGTTCTTTGTCACACTATATAAACTAGAAACGTCTTCGTTTGTCACGTAAGGTTTGAATTTTGTTATTGAATTATCAATTTATCTACTTTTTAGAGCCATTTTTATGCATAAGCCTTTGCTTTTTTACCTAGCTTCTCATCTGCTGGGAACCACACCCCTGTAAAGTGAAACCAAAACTTAAAGGAATAGAGACGTGATTTAAAAGTTATATCAAATCTAAAGAAAACCTTCCTTTTTTGAGAGTTTAAACTCTTCTGATTCCAAAAATATGCTTGAATAATATTTAATTATGAGGGAAAACACAGAAAAAACACTTTGAAAACTTGAAATTTGGGGGACAAAGGCAAATTTGAGGAGAAGATTTTTGGCGGGATTTTCACCTTGCTACGTCATTCACGGCATCTCGCGGACAAGCCAAGCGCGAGACTCCCGAGTTTACTAATGCGGCGCGCGCGTGAATCTGAATAAATTAGGCTTAACGCTGTGCGGCGACACTAACAGGCGCGTCACGTGAGCGACATCTAGAGTGAAAATGTCTCCTTACTACGTCATCAAACGAAAGAAAATCTCAACTAGGCCTTTTCCAAACACAAAACTTTGATTGCAATTTAATAAATTGCTACGAAACCAAATAAAAAAGTAAACATATCATAATAAACTAGATTTTTCAAGGATTTTTTGCGCATTTTAAGTTTGAGAATGACGAAAATTATGTCACTAACACTTTAAACGTTTATGTATACCTTCAGTTTCGTTGTTTGAATATAAAAGAAGCAAGTGCTTTGGGCCGCTTGGAAATCAAAAACCTTATATATTAAAGATTTTTGGTTGTGAAAATAATACTGAATTCCAAAATAGATCTCAATTTGTTTTAGTTACAGAATTTTTTTGCGGTTTCAAACATTTTAAGAGAAAAATGTGTGAAATAATACCCTTTAGAATTGTACGTTTTTCTTTTTCCTTAAAGAAATCTGTAAGTGTATATCAGGGTTGCCACAGTACCTGGATATCCTGGAAAAGTCAGGGAATTTAAAAATGGGCCAAAAGGTCAGGGAAAAGTCGGGAAATTTTAAAAATTTTGGCAAATTCTGGGAACTTGATTTTAGTGGGTAAAAGTATTTATTGAAAGAGTAATGAAAGTTTCTCCTTATCCTCTCTTAACACAGAAAACTCCATGAGCAATCCTTAAAAATGTCTAGAATTGTTTTTATAAAGTAAATGCCTTCAAAAAAGCTCTTAAGACTGTTATTTATAGTAAAAATTATTCTTATTCATTTTGGTGCAACAAATACATTGGAAAACTTAATGTAGAGAGTTTATTTAATTATAAGCACTTAAAACGTGCTGTAAAAATTTACCCTACCGCCTTAAAAGGTCTGGGAAAAGGTCAGGGAGACCCTGTATATTTTTCATTAAGATTTTTGTAATTTAAGAGAAAGTAACTGGCCACATCGAAGATATTAACAATGAATATTAATAAATGCTTTAATTGATGTAAATATTATACTCGCCCTGAAAAATTTTACTTTTGGTTGAAACCAATTAGCTAGGCAGCTAATATTTCCATTCGACTAGTCGTGTAATATCGAATACATTGTTTATATTTGAAATTTTTATAATTGATGTATGTTACTTGAAATACTCAAAGTACAAATTCTAAAGTGATTTTCATTGAAAATGTATTAAAGAAATTTCAATACTTGGTATCAGTATCCTTTACGATAAGCGAATGAAGCCTCGAGTTAAGGCTTGATCGTCGCAAAACCGTCGGGCCTCGAGTTAAGGTTTGATCGTCGCAAAAGCGTCGGACCTCTTGCTGACAGGCGGTTAAGTCGACTCTCAAACGTGTTGGATGAGGGTCCTATTTCATTCGTGTCGTAACAGTCGGTAAACCAGTGGGCCGTCGTCCCACCGGGCGGACATTTCGATTCTCAAACCCTTACTCTACCAGCCCTTTACCGACGATTTACCGTTCCTACACTAAAAAGCCGCGAAATCGTCGGATTGAGCGCGGCTTTAGGTAGGCATAATGACGCCGACCTATAGTCGGCCATTAGTCGTTTTATAGTCGCCTCATAACAGTCTGAAAACCGGCGGGCCGTCGTCCCGCCGGGCGGACATTTCGACTCTCAAACCCTTACTCTACCAGCCCTTTACCGACGATTTACCGTTCCTATACTAAAAAGCCGGGAAATCGTCGGATTGAGCGCGGCTTTAGGTAGGCATAATGACGCCGAAATATAGTCGGCCAACAGTCGTTTTATAGTAGCCTCAAAACAGTAGGAAAACCGGCGGGCCATCGTCCCTCCAGGCGGACATTTCGACTTTCAAACCATTACTCTCCCGACTTATTAGTGTCTTTTTACCAACTCGTCGGTAACACACAAAGCCGACCATGTAGGCCCTACGTCGGCAGTGCTACTGGGGTGGTAGGAAGCGTTCCCAGTTAATTAAAAAAATATATGACAAATTTTAATAGACTTTACAATTCAAATCTGTAATTTGACTAGAAAATTCTATTAAGTTAACGTCCTTATTTTAACCAAACGTATTTTCAAAGTTAAATTAATAGTAATTTGCCATACGTTGTTAAATTTATGGTTAATTAAAAAAATATTTGACAAATTTTGATCAAGTTTACAATTCAACTCTGCAATTAGATTAGAAAATTGAAAGCGCTACCTACCTAATAATTTTTAGCAATGTAATTTAAGTCAATGAAACATATTCATATAAAGTTAAATAATTATAAGTCGCTAGGGGAGTTGCCTATCCTCTAAGTGTGAAAACAAACTTTCCCACGTGTATCCTTTATCCATGTAATTGTTTCGCCTTTTTATATTTAAAAGAAACATAATATCTTACTCATGTCATAACGATTGAAATTATTTATTTAAAGACTAATGATTTCCAACATAAACATTTTCTAGCTCACATTAATTATTTGAGTTCACAGAGATTTGAAAATTTAAAAAAATTCAATCAAGTCCAAAAGGAATTATTAAATTCATATTTTCAGATATTAGGTTCATATATTTTAAGATGAAATTTTATGTTGTCCAGCATTAGTTGAAAATTAAGCCAACCTACGAATTTAATTAATACGATCATAATCAGATTCATTCACCATTACCGTTAGTAGAAAAACATGTTAATGTTAGTTAATTTAGCCATGCATAGATTCATCGTAAATGTCTGTAAAAAACCAGTGGTTTTGTAAACGTTGTATTAAACAATGCTTACCTTTACACAATGGTGTTTTTACGTTCTTCTTTTCATTACTGAATGTCCTTGTTGTCATAATCAGATTGATTCACCGTTAATGTTAGTAGGAATACTCCTTACGTATTCATAATAGTGTTACATATTACAGGCTTCATATTTCTTTACTGAATGTCTTAGACAGCTAGACTCCACATTGAATCACCTTTAATGTTAAACCCGTTGTTGTGGTTTCGACAACGACATTTGAATGGTAAATAAGCAATACTGTTGTAATCAGAATGGTTTTTGAGGATATAAATAGGTCTGTAATTCTAATGATTCTAAGTGTTAAGGAGACTCGGACTCAACGACGCTAAGCCTTTGCTTGCTTACTTCTAGACCTCCCTTTGGCCACAATACACGATCAATTTATACATAATTGTTGTTAAAGGATTGGCGCACCGAGATGAAGTTTATTTAGTTATATGTTCATTTTAAAATTAATTGAACTAGATCAAATATTGAATAGATTACCCCTCTGGCTCGAGCCGCTCGACATAATAATAACACGGTAAAAAAATGTAAAGAAGAGAGACACTGGGGATTGGGTAAAGGAAAAGGTAGGAACCATAGCAACAGTCGTCCTGTCCAATAGCGGCGGTCCGGCTTAAAGGCCCGTTCAGACGACACTCTCCTACTCTGTGGAAATGTGTTTTCACTAAAATTTCAGTGAGAGGTATATTGAAGGGTTTTAAATTATCGTGCAAAGTTTTAAAACGAATAGTTCTTAAAAATTTCCTAGGTTGTGATTGTTCACAAACAAAATTTTAGTGAATGTTAGGAAAACAGCTAATCACTTTAAAACTTTGCACGATAATTTAAAACCCTTCAATATACTTATCGCAAAAATTTCAAGAGATTCGAACTAGTGAAACCGAAGAAAACACATTTCCACAGAGTAGCGTACTACACAACAAAGAGTGACGTCATTTTCGGAAGTACTCTATTGGCTGTGCCGAGCAAAGAGAGAAAAAAAGTTGAATTTTTTAAAAAAAATTTCTCGCTTTTCCGAGATCAAGAATGAGAAAATTTTGTACGTGTCAACAGCGCATTTTCTAGAGGCTGGTGAAACCAGAAAATCTGATGAGCTCAGCACAGCGAGCGTAGCGGGAAAAAGAGTGTCGTCTGAACGGGCCTTTATAAACACCAAACACCAAAAAAAATGAGGGGCTTGTGCACACCAAAATTGTCCGTTTTAAAGAGCTGATACCTTTGGTGTTGCCATAGATGGCAGCACCAAAGCAAAAACCTAGACCTCTTGAACCAATTTTCTAAGACTTGTAAACGTCCAGAGGGCCAGATGTCTCGAAAGCCTTTTTGGTGATGCCCTGACTTCATTGCAAGCCATTCTGTCCATAGTCCAACTATTTCATCAACACCAGAGCAGTTGAATTACACAGAAAATTAAGTCTGTCATTGAGAACGTTTAGCACTAGCAAAAGCGGTATCAGTATTTGCTAATGAAACCGATAAAACAGTAATGCATTAAAATATAAAGTCTACCACACAAGAAGTTACTAAATGTCATCGACCAAGCCGAGGACGGCTTCGAGGAAGTATTTTTATTCTTGGCCGTATTTGATAAGTATAATATTAAACTATATCCTGACTAGTTTTTACCAACAGCAACTGGTATTGTGATACTTTTCCCAAGGTTCTTCAGTTAGTTTCTTAATCCCCAGAACAGGTGTGTTTTAGGCTTTTGGGACTATAGTTTTGTTTAATTATAAGACATTTAGTGTCATGTGAAAGCAATATGTTTATTATCGGAGAGGCGGTGAAAGTACTAAAATTATTATTTTGACAAAGCTAATTAGTTTTGAACATTTTTAACCATTTTTAGATATAACACACCTCATTAAAATATCAGGCCAAAAGAATCAATGGGACAGAAGATCTGACCAAAATCTCTACCTCCTCTCATTGAACTTAATGTGTATTTTGATTTCCTTCGAACTTTTCCGCCGGTAATCCAAAATTCGCACTTTTTGGCCTATTGAACGAGTTCTATGACGCCATCATTTTGAGTGGTCGAGCGCGTGATGAAGTGGGCTATGTGAAAACGAACGTGGATTATCACCTGTCTAGAAAAGCTAGTCTCATTTTTCGTTTCCATTAACGTCATATTGCCTCTATTCGGACTGAAGATACTCTAGTATAGATGGGAGTGAAAATGTTTTTGACCTAATATCTCACCTATTGTCGCTACTTGGACTACGAGTTCTTTTCGTTTTATGAGATTAATATTCACGTCACATACCCGCGCAAAATGCGTGCAAAGCCGTGAACAGATGACAGGATAGAAGCCAATGAGTACATATTAGTGTACAAGTGGAATAAACGATATCCAGTAGATAATTGAGTCCTGGATCTGAGTTGGAGGCACCATACAAAATAATGCGTTCCTCATTTCCTTTCCCAAAAAAATTATAACTTTGAAAGCATTTTTGGCCCATTGACGCTACTCGGTCCACATATACTCTATAGTCTAATCTATACAACAATGAATCTACTACTAAAAAAAATGTTCTCGAAAGGGCTAAGTTTTTTAACACCATACCCATAAAGCGTATAAAGCTGAATGCGAGGGATATTTGGTATCATTCTGGAAATATCTTATTAGGAGAAAACATTTAAAAATGGTTACATTGTTTATGAAATTGAACTTCATTGAAGGAACGCGTGGCCGTCGAGGGGGAAGGCGAGGTGGTGGAAGTCGGAGACCCGGCACACGAATGTGCTACGCTTGTAGGCAGTTTGGCCATCAGGCTGCCAACTGTCCGCTCTTAAGAGGTTACGACTATTGTTTTTATAGATTTTTTTAGCGATGGGTTAGAGTAATATGGGGAAACTAATAATATTTTTATTCATTAAATTAACTCATGAGTTCATTTTTAAAACTGGCTGAGGAAGGACCGCGGTCCGAAAGCTCCCAAATTTGTAAAATTTTAAACTTTAAATAAACTTATAAAAATTTACTCCATGAAGTAGCAGTTCTTATTAAATAAACAACATTCGAAATATTAAAATACCATGGATCAGAAATTCAATATCTACGAATATATATGTTCATTAGCTATACAACAGCGAGCTCCCACTCAACCAGCGCCAACCCAGACATCGCCCACACTGCCTGGTTTTCATACAGAAACTCTAAGAAAAAATAATTACTGGAACTAAGAGATTGTAGAGGACAATGCTACGATAATGGATCAAATATGGCCGGTATATACAAAGGTGTACAAGCACGGATTTTGACTAAAAACGAATTAGCAACCTTTGTCCCTTGTGCCGCTCACTCTCTCAATCTTGTCGGTGTCCACGCAGCTAGCGTTACGCCTAAAATGATAACACTTTTTGGGACTGTACAAAGACTGTTTGTATTCTTCTCCAGTTCAACTGATAGGTGGGGATTGTTGACATCGGTGCTAAAAATCAGTTTGAAAGCAAGTAGTGACACAAGATGATCAGCTAAAAGACAAGCCGTAGAATCACTTCATCAACAACTTCCTGGTGTCTTGTCTGTATTGAAAGAGATGGTTGATTCAAAAAAAAATTCCGAAACTGTTTCAACAGCTCAAAGCTTTATAAAACTTATTAACTATGACTTCATCTGTAGTTTGGGTTTGTGGGTTAAATTATTATGTTTAATAGACAGAGTTAATATTTCACTTCAGAGCCCAAATATTTCGATAAATATTGCTTCAAAAATGGTCAGAGGGCTTAGAGATTCTATTCTTCACGTTAGAGAAAAAGATTCAGAGATTGAAAAACTATTAGTACTTGCTAAGGAAGCTTGCAAGGAAATGAATTTGGTACCTGAATTTAAAGAAATGAGAAAACGGAAGGTTAAGAGGATGGATTCAGAAAAAGCTGCTGATGAAGGGCATTTAATAACTGAAGAACAAAAATTCAGACGAGAATCAAACTGTGTAATGGACAAAATTCTTTCAGAGCTTGAATGGCGTTTCACCAAGCTGCACCTTATTTCGGAAGAGTTCGAGTTCTTAAGTGGACAGTCACTTTTGGAAATGGGTGTAACCGATCTCAAAAAATGTGCCAATAATTGTGCATTAAAATATAAAGAAGACATAGACCCCTTAGAAATTGCCTCTGAGATAGAAAGTTTAAAATTTCAACCACCTTTATTAATTGAAAACCTAATTAGCACTACCCATTTGGACTTGCTCAATGAACTACACAAAAAAGGAATTGTAAGTGCATACCCGAACGTGGAAATTGCCATAAGAATTTTTTTTAACTATTCCTGTGACAGTAGCGTCAGGTGAACGTTCATTCAGTAAATTGAAAATTATTAAAAATTACTTAAGATCCGTAATAGGCCAAGAAAGGCTCTCAAACATGGCTATTTTAAGTATAGAACATAAAATTTCCAACAGCTTGGATTATGATGATATTATCAACGATTTTGCAGCTGTTAAGGCTAGAAAAGTTTTTTATAAATAAAGTTTTCATAAATGAGTGCTAAAAAGTTTAATTGTAAGGTTTTCTGATTTTGGCAATTTTTGCTATGCGTTAGGGGCGCCAAATATTCTCTCGCCCCGGGCGCTATTTGCTCTAGGTGCGGCCCTGGGCAGACCTGTAACATATCTATAAATATGGTCAAATTGCAGTTTTAAATTAGCAGCTGGATTTCTACTTTTCTATCACTATTGCAGACCTGTAACATGTCTATAAAAATGGTCAAATTACAGTTCTAAATTAGCAGTTGCATTTCTACTTTTCCATCACTATTGCAGACCTGTAACATGTCTATAAATGTGGTCAAATTGCAGTTTTAAATTAGCAGCAGGATTTCTACTTTTCTATCACGTTTGCAGAAATGTAACATGTCTATAAAAATGGTCAAATTACAGTTCTAAATTGGCAGCTGAATTTCTACTTTTTCATCACCTTTGCAGACCTGTAACATGTCTATAAATATGGTCAAAATACAGGTTTAAATTGGCAGCTGGATTTCTACATTTCCATCACTTTTGCAGACCTGTAACATGTCTATAAATATGGTCAAGTTGCAGTTTTAAATTCGCAGCTGGATTTCTACATTTCCATCACTTTTGCAGACCTGTAACATGTCTATAAATGTGGTTAAAATACAGTTTTAAACTAGCAGCTGGATTTCTACTTTTCCTTTACTTTTGCAGACCTATAACATGTCTATAAATTTGGTCAAGTTGCAGTTTTAAATTGGCAGCTGAATTTCTACTTTTCCATCACCTTTGCAGACCTGTAACATGTCTATAAATGTGGTCAAGTTGCAGTTTTAAACTAGCAGCTGGTATTTCTACTTTTTGATCACTTTTGCAGACCTGTAGCATGTCAATAAATATTGTCAAATTGCAGTTTTAAACTGGCAGGTGGAGTTCTACTTTTCTATCTCATTTGCAGGCCTGTAATATGTCTATAAATGTGGTCAAGTTGCAGTTTTAAACTAGCAGTTGCATTTCTACTTTTCCATCACTTTTGCAGATCTGTAACATGTCTATAAATGTGGTCAAATTACAGTTTTAAACTAGCAGCTGTTATTTTTACTTTTGCATCGCGTTTGCAGAATCGCGCTGTACATTTCTTCCAGTACAGACAATTAACAGTTAACAAACAGAAAATGTAGAAACGGCAGACAATTTGCAGTTCTGGAATTGCTGTGAAATTTTCGCGTTTTTCGAGCTGCAGAAAATGTAGCCTTAATGTATACATATTACAGCGTGGTAGCGATAAAAAAGCGCGTATGCAGATGAATTACAGCTTAAAAGTTTTTTACGGGTATCGGAGGAGGCCCATAATGCCATAAAATCTACGCATATTTTTGACATCAGAACATGGCCTACTGACAAGCCATATCTTGACAATTTTAGTTGTGAACTATGGAACGTCTTCAAACCAAGGTTTCCAAGTTCAAGTTTTGATGATTTGCAACTAGAATGGTCGATTTACAAAAATGTCGTCGTCTATCAGTTTCCAATTGATTTGAAACGAAATCCCTCAACAGTGTATGCAAAAATTAACAAGGAGTATCCAGAACGTTTCCCTATAATATCTCAGATTCTTGAAATTCTGACTTTAGTCACACCATCGTCCGCTGAAGCTGAAAGAGGCTTTAGCGTTTCAAATCAAACCAAAAGTTCTTCACGATCAAGCCTTAAATTAGACCACCTAGGTCACAGTATGCGAATCAACATGAAAAAGGTTTCTGTAACAGACTTTGACCCTTGCCCAGCATTAAATTTGTGGTTTGATGCTTGCAAAAGGCGACCCAATAGGGCCAATACTTCAAGCAACAGTTCAGCGAGTCCACTTTCTGACCCTTTACCTCGTAAGAGTTCTACCGATTCAGATGATCTCAATACTTCATTGGATGATTTGTTAAATGAAATGTGTTAAATAGTCAAAGTATCTTAAGATTTGTGATATAAGGTGCCAAGATAGACCCTTTAGTCATTTACTCATACTGGTATTAATAAAATCCTACTTTTATTCAGACGTGTCACGTTACTGTTTTCTGTGCTTTAGTGGTAAAGCAAATATATGCATTACCTTCCCATCTTGTTTTTATACCCCCAATTTCTCCCCCACTAGTCAGTGACTACTAAAAAAAAAATTGGGATAGGAGGGCTCACTAGTCAGGCTGGTTACTAAAAAAAAACATCCTTATGTAGAGCCCTGGTTCTAACTAAGAAATCCGTATTTACGTTCCGATAGCGCATTAAGGCTCCTCAGAGAAGTCCGCACTTCTCTCGGAACTTCATACTTTTACTTCAATTGAATTTAATCAACTTAAAGTCACTTTTACTACAATGTAACCTAATTTTAACCCAGGTTAAGCCGCACGGGTACTATCAAGTACCACCCTGCCTTCGATCCTCCAAGCAACGCCGCCTATATATACAAAGCCCACGCGCGCTCTGGAAAAAAATAATGAAACTTCCTCGTTTTAGTCTTTTAATCGTAACGCCCATTTTTAAGTCGATACTATTTATACGATTTTAAGAAATAGAATTTTCCACGCAAATGTATTTTTGCCTAAAAACGAAGATGGGACGATGGTTAGAACAGCGCCACATATATTATTACAAAATTGCTTTCTTAGCTTAGAATCTAGTCGAATTTCATATTCAATTCGCGAAGTAGTCGCGTATAGGGTTCGAGGTGGAGGTAATTACTTACCTTTAATTTTACTTCGTCCGACGTTATTTCTCCTCTGCTTGGTTTTTTTAGGCCTTAGCGAAAGAACCAGACAGTGACCCCTTTTTTTATTTAATTTCTAAGAGGATGGTAGCGTCACTTTGCGAAAGTTTTAAAATGGTTTCCTTAATCGCGATCAGTTTATCGTTCTCCATTATGACACCCTTTAAAAATATCGAGATTTTCCGGATATACGAGTTTCATTAATAACCTTAGAAAAATAGTGTGGGACACTATGGAACGTTCGAAGATAATATCGATTCAGCCACGTTCTTTCGCAAAAATCAAAGCAAGTATTCCGATCGATACGGTAGAGGAGCCTAAATTGTGATATCGCTTTGCGATTTTGACCGTTTCGGTGATGTTTTTGCCCGAAATTTATCAATACGAATAGCCGCCGATGATTTAAATCCCCGTAACGTTTCTTTTTTATTCGCCTCAATAACCGTCGGGCAGTCGCAAAAAGTAATTACTTCTTGGAAAACAATTTGCCCATCAAGGAAGAGAAGTGCGTGGAATGAATATTTCATTTCGCGTTTGACTTTTCCAAAATCAACGAAACTTTTGTATCGAGTTACAAGGGTCTCTTAGAGTCAATGGGCGGCTCCCCTACATCGTCTTACGCTACCGGCGCGTGAAGGGGATTCGGAAATTATTACTACAATCTCCTCGTGACTCTCGCGGAGACCCCAGTGGCCATTACGATGGCTAGAATGTACATGAACTTAGCTAAATTCGCGCATCTAAACCAGGTGAAATTTTTCAACGAACCTAGTATCGCAACTTTCCGTATAAACTTTGCCAGCGAATTCGTCGGTATCGGAAATTTTAGTCTCGACCCGTTTTAGGAAAACTTTGACGATATATTCGATCCAAATAACGTCTAACAATTGGTAAAATTGGTAGAGAACTTTAAGGGCATCGCTCGATTGGAGTTGGTACTTTCCAGTTCGGCTACTGTTAAACCAAAGACTCTTGTACGGACAACCAAAGAACTGCTTGGGGTTTTTTTTTTCTAAATGTCTCCAAAAAAAGACACCTGAAAATCTTTAAACAAATGACAAGGTTTCTGATAATTTTGCCCGCGAAAATTTTTACCCTTGTACATGCTAATTACCTAGAAGTCACGTGTTTGATCTTGAACACGCCTAGACCCTAGTAAAAAGTATAAAATGATGGGGTTGAAACCCCAAAAGGTACCACTTTCTCTCGAATTGCACCACAGATGGACCACCGCCAACAAGACGATCAAGCATGGATCTCTCTTCAACAAGGTAAGAAATACATTTTTTAAAAAACTTAGTTTTTTAGACAAGATTTAGCTTAGAGAAAGATTCTATGTCCATGGGGTTGATACACTTTATTCACCCTGCGAGTATTCGGACTCGCCGGGTACTTCCCGACTAGGGACCTACGACGCCCGCGCTGCGTCTTGGGCCTCGCCGACGACAGGCGCCCAGCCCACCACCCTCACCAGCACCATATAAGCCTCTCCGGGCTATTTATTACCCAAGGCTAGAAATGCCCTGGAAGGGAGAGGATGATCTGAATATCAAGGGGGACTTGTAGTGATTCAATCAATTTTTTCATTATAGCATGAAACTATAATCTCTATTTATTTACAGCGTGATTTACCAAATCAGTGTACCTGGCGGTACTCGCCGAGGTCGTGGCGGACGATGCATTTATGGACGACTTGCTGAATAGAGTTCGGCAGGTCGTGTATAATAACTGCGTCTTTATTCCCCACGAGTGAGTTTTCATGCATTATTTTATGATTTTATTTAAATGTAATTTTATAATTTTTATTACAGCCTCTTGGTTTTTAACTGTCAAGGGTTCCAGTAAGTTAATTATTTTTATCAGTCGTTCAATCATTAACCCTCTTTTTTCTCTTGCCCACAGAGTCATCCAGGAACTCTCGCAGCTCTTTACGTACCGCCGGGTACGCTTCATAGCAGCTAGCACGAGTGTACAAGGGCAGGGACGACATAATGTTCGAATGCTTTCGTACACTCGTGCAGACCCGGTCGCTGCCATAAAAAAATGTAAATTCTTTTTAAAAATATTATTTTTGTAAATTTAAAAAATAATAAATTTTGTTCTGCAATTATATACTTCTCTTTATTTAAATTAAGCTTATATTTTTTAGCCTCAAAGTTTAAACTTTATTTCTTAGGCTTAAATAGTAAAAAAAGGAAGAGAGATATAAATAGGTATGTCTAGTATTAGTTATATAAAATGGAACAGTTTTGTCGGTTTTAAATTCAATTTTTTATGTAACATCAAAGAATAAACCAATTAACAAATAGACATAAATTTAAAAATGAGTTAACATATGCATTCTGTTTTTCAACAAAGTTATTTGACCCGAAATTACAGAGAAAAAAGTGTAATTATAAAAATAGTTTTCAAGATTTTCTTCCTGTAATACGTTGTTAAATTTCATCACCACCTGGTACGAGGTTCCAAAATTGGTGAAGTAGCCCACCACGGCATAAAATATTGGCGCTGTCCATCTAAACATGGTATACGATTACCATTTATCACCTCAGAGCTACCAGCCATTGGTGAGAAAAGAAAATACATAGAGAAAAGATATAAATTAAGTTTCAATCAGTACTTAGCCAAATCAGAGTTAAAGCCGTGGAAGAAGAGGAATTATCCCTTGCGCATGAAAACTATCAAGAAAAGCAACTTTTAACAACATTATTCTTATGGCGGGTTTCACTCAGTATAATTTGTGCCAGACCTTTCAGAAACACCTTATCTTATTTTATAATATAATTGCTTACGAAAAAGATGTTCGCATTGAAAAATCAAGGAACATGGAAAACCTGGGACCCTATTCTCTAACTACATTTGGATCATTCCTAATCCAAATGATTTGGTTTTGGGGTTGATTCATCCCCAAATGACACTAATCGGTATTCTGTAACTCCAAATCCATTTTCATTTGGTTCAAACCCTATCCAAACATTTGGCCAGCCAAATGGCCATCCAAATCGTCATTTTCCCCTTTTTCATCCCGTTTGTTGCCGCCATTTTTCTTTAAGGGGAAAAAATTGAGAGTGGGTCCTTTTTCGTTGTCATTTTCATATTTTTTGAGGATTTGCACATGGCTGGATTTTAAATATGATATAAATTAGGTTCCAAGCTTTAATATAAGCCTAATTTCATAATTTTCCACCTTTTCATTGTCCCACAAACCATTTCTAAACTTGGCACCGTTGATTTTTGGCATTTATTAAAAAATATATTTTTTTTGCCCCTCGTTTTAAGGCCCGATACTTGTCCATCTCGTAGCATCTAGTGACACTTAAAGTAACGATTTAATCTTATAAACAGACTACCATCATAAGCCCATATCGTAAATTAACCGATGTTGATATCAAAACTTAATTCAAATACCAATACCAATGTTTTTTTAACTCAATGAATCTTCGATATCAACATCAAAAATTATCTACTGAAAGAGATATCTACTTATATTCCATTCAAATTTCTCGCAACATTTCAAATTAACGACTAGAAATGTGCAAATGAAGTTCAGGCCGATTAATTGGGGATGTTACTATATTGGTCACCGTTACCGATCACAGATAGATTTGCGTCCTTCAGTAGTGTTTATTATGCTTGTGAAGTGGTAAGCGAAATCTGTGATTAAAGTTTAAAATAGACATGGGCAAAAAGTGCTTTATTCATATCAACTCGATTACCGAATATCTAAATTTGACCAAAATTAACAAAATATTCTCTTCATGATTAAAAATCTTGTTTAAAGCAGCAAGCCATCTAATCTTATTTACCTTATTTTTAAAAAAGTAGGTTGATACCTCTTTCAGTAGATGATTGATTGATATTTCAGTTTCATTGATTTTTTTGTTCAGTGTCCCTCCTCCGCCAACTAGAATCATATCTATGGAATAGAGAAAGAGGCCTTAGCACCTTCTGCCAGCTGTACTATCTTAGCACATTGGAGCCTAGCAATTTTTCGTTCTTGTATTAATTTTATCCATAATTTACGATACTGTATTTTACTGACCATATACCCCGTTAAAACAAATTTAGCCAAAATGTGATGGGTGTATCGTTCCCAAGTTGGCGTTCAATGATACACTTGCCATGGAAAGGAACGAACCTAAAAGTGTCAATACTTTTGAAGGCCTTGTTCAAGCGCTAAACAAGGATCCCAAAGCGGAACAATACAGGTATGATACGAACATTCTTAATCGTAATCTTTTTTTGCAGGGCATTCTACCTGTGTGGAATACTTTGATTTTCGTATCATGGTATATGACGCAGCATTTTATGGCGGATATGAAATCAATCTTCTTAGATGGAACTTTCGAAGTTATTTTGAAGGCGGCCCACCAAAGCATTACGTCAGCGATTTTTTCCTTTTGATCGCGATAGCAAGATTTTATTCTTATTATTTTTTTAAATACGTATTCCCTTTTGTATACGCTTTCATGACCAGAAAAACAGCGGGAGCGTATGATGAGGTTCTTGATTTCTTATGCCGAGAATACCTCAATTTTCAGTCTACTGACATCATGACTGACTTTGAAATGGGAATTCAAAGGAGTTTGCATGATCATTTCCCTTTGCCGAGGCTACGTGGGTGTTGGTTCCACTACACACAGGTTATCGTTTTTAAATTCCATTTCAAAAGAAGAGAAAAATTCCAACCCCGTGAAAATTTCTTCAGGCGATTTATCGCAGAGTCGCCGCGAGCCCTGAACTTCACCGTCATTATAAGACAGAGAGGGACTTGCCACGGGAACAGAACAACATCCGCGATTTAATCAAAATGATGATGGCGTTGCCTCTTTTGCCAGCTGTCCAAATTCAAGAGGGAATGGAAGTAATATTGAATGGCATTGGTAGACCCTTTCGTGACCATGCGGTAAAAATTTACAGAACGTTTTCGGTCGAGCTTTATTGCCATCTTTTGACAAATGTTTTTTTTAGTTGAATTTAGTTGACCCGAATAGTATCAATACTTTGGGTCGCTACGTTCAAGATTATTGGACAGATAATGTGACACCTTTCGTAATTTCCGTCCACGGGGTTCGAAGGCGAAGAAACAACGATGTAGAGTCTTTCCACGCTCAGTTGAACAGGGACTTCAGGGCAAATTTTCCTTGCGTATGCATGGTTATTTCAAGTAAATACGTGAAAAACTATCAATTTCGATTCTTAAGCTAACGTTGTGTATATAAAACCAAAAATCTGAGATCAATTGAAGACAGAGCGCGTAGAGACAATGAAATAGCAGAAGAGAGGAGGTCCATTCGAACAGGCCATAACGCGTCCCATCTAAATAACAAGTAAGTCGGGATAACACAAACAATGTAAATACTTTGGTAATGATAAACTTAAACCAATCCGAATTTTATAGTTGCCTAGCAATAGTAACTGATAAATGTTCAACAGTTCTTACGTCATGCAAGACATCCAATTAATACAGGTCCTGATGTTGGAAATGGAGAACCAGAAATTGGTCTGTAATATTAACATAAATTTAACCTTTATCCATAATGGGGTCTGTTTCAGCAAGCTATAGAAATGTTCCTAAACATTAGGTTTCGAAAACCCAGATATTCTCAGTTCCTAAACATTAGGTTTCAAAAACCCAGATATTCTCAGTTCCTAAACACTAGGTTTCAAAAATCCAGATATTCTCAGTTCCTAAACATTAGGTTTCGAAAACCCAGATATTCTCAGTTCCCAAACACTAGGTTTCAAAAATCCAGACATTCTCAGTTCCTAAACATTAGGTTTCAAAAACCCAGATATTCTCAGTTCCTAAACACTAGGTTTCAAAAACCCAGATATTCTCAGTTCCCAAACACTACGTTTCAAAAACCCAGATATTCTCAGCCCCCAAAACACTAGGTTTCAAAAACCCAGATATTCTCAGTTCCCAAACACTAGGTTTCAAAAACCCAGATATTCTCAGTTCCTAAACACTAGGTTTCAAAAACCCAGATATTCTCAGTTCCTAAACATTAGGTTTCGAAAACCCAGATGTTCTCAGTTCCCAAACACTAGGTTTCAAAAATCCAGACATTCTCAGTTCCTAAACATTAGGTTTCAAAAACCCACATATTCTCAGTCCCCAAAACACTAGGTTTCAAAAACCCAGATATATCTCAGTTCCTAAACACTAGGTTTCAAAAACCCAGATATTCTCAGTCCCCAAAACACTAGGTTTCAAAAACCCAGATATTCTCAGTTCCCAAACACTAGGTTTCAAAAACCCAGATATTCTCAGTTCCCAAACACTAGGTTTCAAAAACCCAGACGTTCCCATTTCCGAAACTCTAGGTTTCAATCCCAGGTATTTGCAGCCTAAAAATGGGTCTTAACGCCCAGATATTCCCAGATGAAGAACACTTGCTTCCAATCCCATATATTTTCTTTTTTCAAAACCGATTTCGAGTCAAAGATATTTCTATTATTTCCAATTCGAGATATATCTAAACTAGATTAAATTCCTATTTATTTGCAAGAACAAAATCTATTCAAATCCGTATATCTCAAACATGTCTACTCATAATAAACATTGCCATGAAACAAAGATTTCAAATCGCTATTTATATTTTTCAAACAAATTGGAAAGGAGAAGTCTGGCGTGCCTTACAAAGCCAAACCATACCACGATATTGAAATATTTAAAATATATTGAGCATTAATAGAACAAGTTCTTACGAAAATACTTTGCTTGTTTCACAGGGAATTTCCAAGAATAGGACCCGTCTCTCGGATTTTCTTCTGGTTTGGTTTGTTTGATAGATTATGAGGCGAAAAAAATTATGCCGTAAAAATTTTTCGCTGGAAATGATTCGTTAAAAAGTTATAGCAAAAAGAAAATTGCGAGATCGAAATTTGCATTCCGGGAGATTTTGCTTATAACGTACTTTTACGTGTATAATATTCGACCGCAATCATTCGTCTCTCGCCAGCTCTATGTTTCTCAAAACAGCCTTGTCGATTGGCACATGTTTTGCCGCGAAGTTGCCTTCAACGCGGTATTAACCAAAAGTCAGAGCGTAGGCAAAACGGTCGAAATTGACGAGTCGAAATTTGGAAAAAGGAAATACCACCGTGGAAAACGTGTGGAGGGTCAATGGGTTTTGGGCGGCGTTGAACGCGAAAGTGGCAAATTTTTTATGGTGCCCGTTGAAAAACGCGATTCGAACACGCTGCTTCCAATTATTGAAAACTGGATTTTACCTGGGACGACAATTTTGACAGATTTCTGGAAAGCGTACGATGAGCTCGACGAGGCAAAATTCCAGCATCTCAAGGTTAATCACTCTTTGCATTTCAAAGACCCTGAAACACAGGTTCACACGAACCGCATAGAGGGTGCGTGGGCACACGCAAAAGCAGCAATGCCAAGGGGGGAAGGAGAAAGAGCTTCTACCCCGGGTACCTAGCTATGTACATGTTCGTAACTTGGGCTGAGAGAGCGGGAAAAAACATTTTCTTCGCTTTCCTACAAGAGATCGCCGATCTGTACCCTCCCACGCCTAAACCGGAAGAAGCCCAGCCTGGAGAAGCCTTAACCCACGATATGGATGAGCCTGGCCCTTCCCACAGGCAGTAAATTTCGTTTTTTTTAAATAATTTAAAATTTTGGTTCAATTAATTGTTTAAATAAAATTTGATTAAAAACTCTCATTATTCTATTCCATAACAATCCTAGGGACCCAATCCTACATTACAATAGGTCAGGTTAGGTTTGGTTAGGTTACAGAAACTTTTATTGCTCATTACACGTTTCAATTGCGCGCCTTTTCCAAAATTTTCTTTTTGCTATAACGTTTTTCCTATTCTTACCAAAAAAAAAATAAATAAAACCACGCTAAATTACCTGCAGTGCACGGCGTACTATTTATCTCTAGCTTTTGTATACAAGAGCGCATGCGCGGTACACGTTTTATCGCCTCCCGGCTTCGCCGAGACCCTCCACATACGCTAATATATGCCAATTTTCTTTTTGCTATAACTTTTTAACGAATCATTTCCGGCGAAAAATTTTTACGGCATAATTTTTTTCGCCTCATAATCTATCAAACAAACCAAACCAGAAGAAAATCCGAGAGACGGGTCCTATTCTTGGAAATTCCCGGTGAAACAAGCAAAGTATTTTCGTAAGAACTTGTTCTATTAATGCTCAATATATTTTAAATATTTCAATATCGTGGTATGGTTTGGCTTTGTAAGGCACGCCAGACTTCTCCTTTCCAATTTGTTTGAAAAATATAAATAGCGATTTGAAATCTTTGTTTCATGGCAATGTTTATTATGAGTAGACATGTTTGAGATATACGGATTTGAATAGATTTTGATATTGCAAATAGGAATTTAATCTAGTTTAGATAAATCTCGAATTGGAAATAATAGAAATATCTTTGACTCGAAATCGGTTTTGAAAAAAGGAAATGTATGGGATTGGAAGCAAGTGTTCTTCATCTGGGAATATCTGGGCGTTAAGACCCATTTTTAGGCTGCAAATACCTGGGATTGAAACCTAGAGTTTCGGAAATGGGAACGTCTGGGTTTTTGAAACCTAGTGTTTCGGAAATGGGAACGTCTGGGTTTTTGAAACCTAGTGTTTGGGAACTGAGAATATCTGGGTTTTTGAAACCTAGTGTTTGGGGACTGAGAATATCTGGGTTTTTGAAACCTAGTGTTTTGGGGACTGAGAATATCTGGGTTTTTGAAACCTAATGTTTAGGAACTGAGAATGTCTGGATTTTTGAAACCTAGTGTTTGGGAACTGAGAATATCTGGGTTTTCGAAACCTAATGTTTAGGAACTGAGAATATCTGGGTTTTTGAAACCTTGTGTTTGGGAACTGAGAATATCTGGGTTTTTGAAACCTAGTGTTTTGGGGACTGAGAATATCTGGGTTTTTGAAACCTAGTGTTTTGGGGACTGAGAATATCTGGGTTTTTGAAACCTAGTGTTTGGGAACTGAGAATATCTGGGTTTTTGAAACCTAGTGTTTTGGGGACTGAGAATATCTGGGTTTTTGAAACCTAGTGTTTGGGAACTGAGAATATCTGGGTTTCTGAAACCTAGTGTTTTGGGGAATGAGAATATCTGGGTTTTTGAAACCTAGTGTTTGGGAACTGAGAATATCTGGGTTTTTGAAACCTAGTGTTTTGGGGACTGAGAATATCTGGGTTTTTGAAACCTAGTGTTTGGGAACTGAGAATATCTGGGTTTTTGAAACCTAGTGTTTTGGGGACTGAGAATATCTGGGTTTTTGAAACCTAGTGTTTTGGGGAATGAGAATATCTGGGTTTTTGAAACCTAGTGTTTTGGGGAATGAGAATATCTGGGTTTTTGAAACCTAGTGTTTGGGAACTGAGAATATCTGGGTTTTTGAAACCTAGTGTTTTGGGGACTGAGAATATCTGGGTTTTTGAAACCTAGTGTTTGGGAACTGAGAATATCTGGTTTTGAAACCTAGTGTTTGGGAACTGAGAATATCTGGGTTTTTGAAACCTAGTGTTTTGGGGACTGAGAATATCTGGGTTTTGAAACCTAATGTTTAGGAACTGAGAATGTCTGGATTTTTGAAACCTAGTGTTTAGGAACTGAGAATATCTGGATTTTTGAAACCTAGTGTTTAGGAACTGAGAATATCTGGATTTTTGAAACCTAGTGTTTAGGAACTGAGAATATCTGGGTTTTTGAAACCTAGTGTTTGGGAACTGAGAATATCTGGGTTTTCGAAACCTAGTGTTTTGGGGACTGAGAATATCTGGGTTTTTGAAACCTAATGTTTAGGAACTGAGAATGTCTGGATTTTTGAAACCTAGTGTTTGGGAACGGAGAATATCTGGGTTTTCGAAACCTAATGTTTAGGAACTGAGAATATCTGGGTTTTTGAAACCTAGTGTTTAGGAACTGAGAATATCTGGATTTTTGAAACCTAGTGTTTTGGGGACTGAGAATATCTGGGTTTTTGAAACCTAGTGTTGGGAACTGAGAATATCTGGGTTTCTGAAACCTAGTGTTTTGGGGAATGAGAATATCTGGGTTTTTGAAACCTAGTGTTTTGGGGAATGAGAATATCTGGGTTTTTGAAACCTAGTGTTTGGGAACTGAGAATATCTGGGTTTTTGAAACCTAGTGTTTTGGGGACTGAGAATATCTGGGTTTTTGAAACCTAGTGTTTGGGAACTGAGAATATCTGGTTTTGAAACCTAGTGTTTGGGAACTGAGAATATCTGGGTTTTTGAAACCTAGTGTTTTGGGGACTGAGAATATCTGGGTTTTGAAACCTAATGTTTAGGAACTGAGAATGTCTGGATTTTTGAAACCTAGTGTTTAGGAACTGAGAATATCTGGATTTTTGAAACCTAGTGTTTAGGAACTGAGAATATCTGGATTTTTGAAACCTAGTGTTTAGGAACTGAGAATATCTGGGTTTTTGAAACCTAGTGTTTGGGAACTGAGAATATCTGGGTTTTCGAAACCTAATGTTTAGGAACTGAGTATATCTGGATTTTTGAAACCTAGTGTTTAGGAACTGAGAATATCTGGGTTTTTTGAAACTTAGTGTTTAGGAACTGAGAATATCTGGGTTTTTGAAACCTAGTGTTTTGGGGACTGAGAATATCTGGGTTTTTGAAACCTAATGTTTAGGAACTGAGAATGTCTGGATTTTTGAAACCTAGTGTTTGGGAACGGAGAATATCTGGGTTTTCGAAACCTAATGTTTAGGAACTGAGAATATCTGGGTTTTTGAAACCTAGTGTTTAGGAACTTAGAATATCTGGGTTTTGGAAACCTAGTGTTTGGGAACTGAGAATATCTGGGTTTTTGAAACCTAGTGTTTTGGGGACTGAGAATATCTGGGTTTTTGAAACCTAATGTTTAGGAACTGAGAATGTCTGGATTTTTGAAACCTAGTGTTTAGGAACTGAGAATATCTGGATTTTTGAAACCTAGTGTTTAGGAACTGAGAATATCTGGGTTTTCGAAACCTAATGTTTAGGAACTGAGAATATCTGGGTTTTTTGAAACTTAGTGTTTAGGAACTGAGAATATCTGGGTTTTTGAAACCTAGTGTTTGGGAACGGAGAATATCTGGGTTTTCGAAACCTAATGTTTAGGAACTGAGAATATCTGGGTTTTTGAAACCTAGTGTTTAGGAACTTAGAATATCTGGGTTTTGGAAACCTAGTGTTTTGGGGACTGAGAATATCTGGGTTTTTGAAACCTAATGTTTAGGAACTGAGAATGTCTGGATTTTTGAAACCTAGTGTTTGGGAACTGAGAATATCTGGATTTTCGAAACCTAATGTTTAGGAACTGAGAATATCTGGGTTTTCGAAACCTAATGTTTAGGAACTGAGAATATCTGGGTTTTTGAAACCTAGTGTTTAGGAACTGAGAATATCTGGATTTTTGAAACCTAGTGTTTAGGAACTGAGAATATCTGGGTTTTTGAAACCTAGTGTTTGGGAACTGAGAATATCTGGGTTTTCGAAACCTAATGTTTAGGAACTGAGTATATCTGGATTTTTGAAACCTAGTGTTTAGGAACTGAGAATATCTGGGTTTTTTGAAACCTAGTGTTTAGGAACTGAGAATATCTGGGTTTTTGAAACCTAGTGTTTTGGGGACTGAGAATATCTGGGTTTTTGAAACCTAATGTTTAGGAACTGAGAATGTCTGGGTTTTGGAAACCTAGTGTTTTGGGGACTGAGAATATCTGGGTTTTTGAAACCTAATGTTTAGGAACTGAGAATGTCTGGATTTTTGAAACCTAGTGTTTGGGAACTGAGAATATCTGGATTTTCGAAACCTAATGTTTAGGAACTGAGAATATCTGGGTTTTCGAAACCTAATGTTTAGGAACTGAGAATATCTGGGTTTTTGAAACCTAGTGTTTAGGAACTTAGAATATCTGGGTTTTCGAAACCTAATGTTTAGGAACTGAGAATATCTGGGTTTTCGAAACCTAATGTTTAGGAACTGAGAATATCTGGGTTTTTGAAACCTAGTGTTTGGGAACTGAGAATATATGGGTTTTTGAAACCTAGTGTTTGGGGTGGGTGGGCTAAAGGAACTTCGGGGTGGGGCGACAAAGATTCTGGATGCGCTGCGCGACAGGAATAGGGGGTATTCAATTTACATTTGGTATTTTCTCTGCAAATTGTTAAAATTGAGATAAGCATAAAACTATCATATTGAAAATCTATTCGAATATAGAACCAGAGGTCTTATTCAACAACATTCAAAACAGTGTTCATTTCTATAGCTTGCTGAAACAGACCCCATTATGGATAAAGGTTAAATTTATGTTAATATTACAGACCAATTTCTGGTTCTCCATTTCCAACATCAGCACCTGTATTAATTGGATGTGTTGCATGACGTAAGAACTGTTGAACATTTATCAGTTACTATTGCTAGGCAACTATAAAATTCGGATTGGTTTAAGTTTATCATTATCAAAGTATTTACATTGTTTGTGTTATCCCGACTTACTTGTTATTTAGATGGGACGCGTTAAGCCCTGTTCGAATGGACCTCCTCTCTTCTGCTATTTCAATGTCTTTACGCGCTCTGTCTTCAATTGATCTCAGATTTTTTGTTTTATATACACAACGTTAGCTTAGGAATCGAGATTGAAAGTTTTTCACGTATTTACTTGTAAATAACCTTACGCATGGAAAATTTGCCCTGAAGTCCCTGTTCAACTTGTAACCGATTTGCTTAAAAAGCTGAGGTTTACAGAGTAAGAAATAATAAGACAAAATTAGGTGGCAAAAATTCTATCTTTTATTATACCAGGTTCTGGTTGGGTTAGTTTATACATAGAAAAAAAATATTATGGGGTTAGTTAATTTTAGTATATGGGGTTAGTTAATTTTAGTATATGGGGTTAGTTAATTTTAGTATATGATAATGCTATTTACAATGTAAAGTACTCAAATTGGGAAGCGCCAGTAGGGAATGTCCGTACTAAAGAAACATAACATTTACAGTAATATTTAGAGCCATGGAAACTGTCTTTGGTCTTGAAACGGTACGCGACTAGAGTAAGAGCGCGGGAATTTCCTATTTAATATAACTTAACCGTTAGAGGGTCGGAAGGGCGACCGATGTTAGCCACTCGGGTGTCGAATAGGAGTCCCACTGACTAACTTCCTGACTAGAGTACCTCGGACTAACTAACCTCCGCTCCCTAGGCTATTCAGGCTATATATACTATTCCCTTATCTCTAGTTGGGCCAATCTAGACCAGGGGGCGCTCAAGTAGTGCAATAGAGCTCCCTCTGGCTAGAGACTCCATCTTATTAGGAAGGATATAGGCCTAGGGTTAAGTTCATATAATTTGGTGCCTGAATGGGTAAGTCTAATATGTTAGTATGTTGTCCCCTTGACTACTGCCGTCGCAATCAACGGGGGAGTTTTAACTGGCAGGTCCCCTTGCCTACTGCCGAATTAAAATCACTGTGGAAGTTTTACCTGGCAGGTCCACTTGCCTACTGCCGAATTAAAATCACTGGAGAAGTTTTAACTGGCAGGTCCCCTTGCCTACTGCCGAATTAAAATAATTGGGGAAGTTTGAACTGGCAGGTCCCCTTGCCTACTGCCGAATTAAAATAACTGGGGAAGTTTTAACTGGCAGGTCCCCTTGCCTACTGCCGAATTAAAATAACACCTCATTCGTCGTTGAAGTCAACGGTGTTGTCTTCATTTTGCCCCAATAAGGAATGCTGGTTGTGTTTCAGAATTCAGAGTATCAAGCTCTTGCTCCGAAATACCAACTTCAATAAGCTCCAGGCCTTTTTTCCCTGGACCAGGATAGCAAGCCTTTATGTCCTCCAAGAACCGACTAAAGTTGGTTCCATTAGGAAGCCAATTACTATCCTGGTCTTTGAAAAACAGGCACCTGTACCAGTATGAGGCCATATAACTATTTAAAGCCCTGTCGGTCCTGTAGGATTTAATCGTATCCTTTACGTGCCTATTTCGGTTTTCTATGTTGTTAGTATGAGCTCGTGAATCTTCAGAGTTCACGAACTCATACTTATGGAGCACTGTTAAGTGTTCTTGAAAACCCATCAATGTACAGTTCATATACATTGGGGCACCGTCAGACACGATTATAGATCCGGGGGCTATATATATAGCCATCTGGCTCCACAAAACGGCCCGGGACTTGTTTCTAACCCTCAAAAAGAGACCATCTTTCGTGTCTCTGCAATAGATCCCAAAAATGCAGATAGTCTCTCCAGCCAACTCAGCCCCACGGTGGTATTTTCGTGAGTGCAGGTAGGTTTCGTCCACCTCTACGAACAAACCTGGTCCACCAATCTGTACTCTGTCTGCCCTGTTCGAGATAATAATTTCAGTAACTTCGCGGCACATGGAATAGTAATCCACAACCGTATGGGCGGAACATTCACTATGGGTTATGGCGTCTGAAACGCTCATCCTGCAAACCCACAGGAAGACGAGAAACAGATTGTCAGTGACTGACAAGTTTTGGTTGTAAAACCAGGTGTTCTTAGTGGCTACAAAAGTCTTTACACACTCAGCCACCAAATAATCAGGTATTTTTCTTTTAACGGCCTTTAAAGCCTTGCGCTTGTTATCGCGAGATTTTGCAGCAGAGCAACGGATAACATACCCAAATCGCCTATGCGCAAAACGAACGCCTACAAGGTAGCCATTAATTTCCCCGGTTTCCGATCTGTTTCCACAATGACAAGCAATCCTTCTTTCATTGAAAGATTCTTTACTAGGCACTAAGCCTATTGAAATTACCAGAGTAATTGCATCCTTCTCTGATTTCGCTTTTAATGTTTCATTCATGTTTGGAAAATATCCACCCCAACTTTTCAATGAAACGTTTCTGAAAAATTCATCTACGCTACCAAAATTTGGGTTTTCAAATTCTGCATTGTTTAAATTAGCCTGGGCCATTTTTAAACCTTGCCGTGAACGAACTTCAATGAAGTAAAACCTAGGATAAGGGAGTCAGATGGATTGGAAATGATGATGGGCGACCTGCAGCACCATATCTCTCCCAGTGTACCTCGCGCACGCCCCTACCCTTCCGTAGGCGATTGCTAAGTGCTGCCGGGTAGCGCCATTTTATTTGAATGAGAACTAGCTTCTATTTTTGAGACAGAGGGAGCGTCCTTTACAATTTCGTCCGGCACGACCCTACCTAACCGCTGGGGATGATGGGAGGACTATGGTGCCGTAGGTGGGGGTACAAAGGCAACGCTTAAGGTATGGGGGTTTCCACTCCATTACTCTCTCCTTCAAGGTAAAACAGCTAGTACGGTATTGATATACAAGGAGACAAGTTTAGACACGTCTGACCTTCACAAATACTACAATTCAGTTAAACGAAATGTTAGCGTGAGTAGGCAAGTTTAGACACGTTTGACCTTGGCCAAACTACAATCCACCTTACGCCTTTTCGCCGGAAGTTAGGCTTAGCTCGGGATTCATGGAAGTGGTGTTTCCAAGTGGGGGGGGGGGTAGTATTTATAGTGTGTTAGGGTTAGGTTTTGTTAAGGTGTTTTAACTTTAGGTCTGGTTAGGCTTAAGATTAATTAGGCTTAGGTTAGAATAGATTTAGCTTTTTAATTATGTTCGGATAGGTCAAGGTACGTTATAGATTTAGGCTTGGTTATTTAATTTTTCAAATAATGTCACACCTTTTCCAAAATATTGTATACATTTATTTAGTTTTCCAAATAGTATCACACCTTTTCCAAATATTGTTTTTTATCTTCATTTACTTCCAAAGTTATGTTACACTTTTTCCAAAATGTTGTTGTTTATCTTCATTTCCTTCCGAAATAATTTACGCATTTTACCAAAATGTCATCGTTCATTTTTAAAATTGGAGTTCTCTTCAAATATTTTTCTATCCTAGTATGTTTCAGCGGGTGCTTAAAATTGCATAGCTATATTTCCGTCGCGAGTCCTTGTTATGATGTCCCCCCCCCTAGTAATTTTTCAAGATTGAGTGCAGAACGCGTTAAGGCGCGCAGCGGTCTTTACGGTGGTAAGTACATGCAACTTTAAAATTTTCAAAAAACGTTTTGACCATTTTGCGGCGGGCTAGGAATTTTTTCACTATTTTTTTCGAACTCCCCGTGGTCTAATTAGTCAGAAACAATTGTTAGTTGATGGGGTATCGCAAAGTGCAATCCTACCCGAAACACTACCAACTCGAGCCAACTTGGGAGAGGGAACTTCCCGTTCCGTTGAAGTCGACGAAGAAGTGGCAGGACGTTGTCGTTTCAGAGTGATGGGCGTAATCCGGGCAGGTCCTCCCAGATCCGGTGGTGGAACATACTGTGGTGCCGAACTCGGACCAGGCTGTGGTGAAACAGGACCATGATCGTCGTAAGGACCAGTATGAGCCGTGACACGTGGACGAAGTTGTGCGGAAGGCGTCTTCGCTGGAGCAGTTGGACGAGGAGGGCTAGGACTGGCACAGGCCAAGTCTCTTAAAGTGTAGCACCGTGAACTGGTATAAGGCGACTCTTGCGGAAGTGTGGGCTCATCAGGAACGGCTTCTGACTCAGGTTCTGAGTCAGTCGGGTGCAATGCTCCTGAAGGCGGGTCTTCCTGGTCGGGTTCTGGTGTAGATGACGGCAAGAACTGATCGGTTGTTCTACATAGCTTGAGATGAGCTATATTTTCCAACGATCGTTTACCAGTAGCCACTTCCTCCAGCACGTAGCGTAATTCATCCAACCGCTCAATGACGCGATAAGGTCCATCCCATTTGGGAGCTAACTTAGCTGAGAAATAAGAAGCACCATGGGACAGGGGGTGTGTGGTTTTCCATACAAACATGCCTACAAGTCCCAATCTTCCCTACGATGATTATAATAATATCGTTGCTTAGCTTGCATACGATCTATGTGAGTCCTAACGGCTTGAACATCGGCCTGTAATTGGGTAATTCTAGTCTTTAGATTATCTCCAACCTGGGTTAAATCAGGAGGATGGAAAGGCTCCAAAGCTATTTCCCAGGGTAAGCGAGCTTCTCTACCATGATTTAAATAGAACGGTGTGCGCCCTGTCGTTTCATAAGGTGTGGTGTTAAGAGAAAACTCTAAGAGATCAAGATTTCGATCCCAATGGCGGTGTTCGTTACCTACATAAATACCTAGCATAATGCCTATGGATTTATTGACTCTTTCAGTAGCGTTTGTTTGAGGGTGATAGGGGGTAGTGTAGGTGCAAGTAATGTTGAAGAGCGCGCACGTATCTTTCCAAACCCGGGACACAAACTGCGTCCCATTGTCAGAAAGTATAGCCTTCGGGGCTCCCCAACGCAGTATAAGACTTTTGAGAGTCTTACTGACTGTCTCAGCTGTAATATTCCTTAAAGGTATTAGTTGCACATAGCGTGTGTAATAATCCACATACACTAAAATATAGCGATTATGCGTAGGACTTAGTGGTAAGGGACCCAAGATATCTACGCCTACCAAATCCCAAGGTTGTTCGACAACGGTCGAATGCATTAAACCGGGTGTTTTGCGGTTCCGTCCCTTATATTGCTGACACATTAAACAAGTGGCAACAAATAAGACGACGTCCTTACGCAGTGTAGGCCAATAATATCGGAATCTAACACGTTCATAAGTGCTATCTCTACCTCTATGTCCCGCAGTCATATGTGTATGGAATAAGTGCAACGCTTGTGGTCTTAAACTAGTAGGCAGGTATATTTTACGTGGCATGTTACCATACCGTCTCCTATAGACTTAACCAACAACAACTTCGAATAGGGGGTTGATCCTATCGTTAGTCTCTAAGTCTGTCTTTAGAGTTTGAATGGAGGGGTCCAATGCCTGTTCACGCGCAATATCCGCTAAATTAAATGTATCCATGGCAGGAGGCAGTGGAGGAGGAATAGCGTTCTGATTAGGTCTGGGCCTAAGTATAGCTCCTAACACATAGCCTTCGGAAGGAATATCTCTGGACAACGCGTCCGCAACCACGTTTTCGACGCCCTTACGATATTCTACCTTAAATTTATAAGTCTGCAGATACATAATCCAACGTAATATGCGATATGAAGGGTCAGTGCGTGTGTAAAGCCATTGTAGAGCTTTATGATCAGTGATCACTGTGAAGTCCTTCCCATCTAAGAAATGCTTAAATAGATTAATAGCCCAAAATATAGCTAAGCACTCTTTCTCATATGTGGAATAATTCTTTTCTGCTGCATTAAGCAGGGTAGAAGCGTAAGCTATAGGGTATTCTACCTTTCCCTCTTTCTGACTAAGCATAGCGCCCAAACCAATGTTGCTAGCATCTGTGGTTAGGTACGTATGTTTACTGGGATCATAATGGTAAACAGGATGCTCATTAGCATGTACTATAGCTGCTTTTAATTTTAAGAAGGCTGCTTCACATTGCTCACTCCAGACCCATTGGATGTTCTTACGCTAAAGGAGCTACTATCTCCGCATAATGGGGCACAAACCTACTATGCCATCCCGTAAAGCCTAAGAAACGCGACAGAGACTTAACATCTGTTGGTCTAGGAAACTGCTTAATAGCTATGGTTTTAGCCGGGTTTACATGTATACCTGTGCTATCTATTACATGACCTAAAATTAATGTAGACGGTTTAGCAAAGTGACACTTCGTTAAGTTGAGAGTAAGACCAGCCTTGGTTAATTGTCTAAAAACATATTCTAACGCATTAAGGTGCTCTTTCCAAGTACGGGAAGTAATAATACGATCATCTAAATAAACAAAAATAGTAAATTTAGATTTATCTCTAAACACCTCATCCATGAGTTTTTGGAAAGTGGTGGGTGTATTGCACAAGCCGAAGGGCATCACCACAAATTCATACTTTCCAAAAGGGAAAGCAAAGGCTGTCTTGCAAATACTATCAGGATCCATAAGGACCTGAAAGTACCCACTCATTAAATCTAATGAAGTTATGTACTTTGGCTTATTTAGGCCTAACAAAATGTCTTCGACCTTAGGAAGAGGATAGGGATCTGGTTTAGTGACCTTATTAAGAGGTCTGTAATCAATACAGAATCTCCATCCATCTTCCTTTTTAGGTACGAGGCAAATTCCGGAGGACCAGGGGCTTCGGGAAGGACGTATTTGTCCCGCCTTCAACATTTTGTCTATATGTTCCTTAGTGATTGCTCTTTTTGCTTCTGTGCATCTATAGGCAAGAGTACTTATAGGCTTACTGTCTCCTGTATCTATAGTATGTGAAGTCGTGTGAGTTCGACCAGGCTTAGCTGTAGTCACCGCAGGAAACTTCAACAATAACTGTTTTAGATCCTGGATTTGTATTGGTGTCATAGTACTTTCCGCTACTGCAGGACTAATGTCTTGCTGTTCACTAGCCGATTCAATGGTACCAATTGAGATCGGTGGTGCTGGTAACAAAGAATAGTTTTTACCTAACAAAGTTACTGTTACACTAGGGAAGTCTATGATAGCTAAGTTTCTATCTCCTGCTTAGCCATCTCCTGAAGGCCGTAAATGTCTAACCGTTTCAAACTAGGGACCGGGTGGAGTTAGGAGGATTTCACTTTTTTGGCAGCCAATGAAAATATTTAAGCGGGAAATAATCGTATTTCGTCAGTCTATGACGTCGCTAACGTAAAATAAGGCACGCCAGATGTTTCCAAGATCATTTCACGCCTATTATGATTTGACCTTAGCCATTCAAACTCCCCTCCATTTATTCTGCTAATTCAAATTGAAGTTTTGACAAAGTATACTATTTGCACTACGGTACAGTTATTGGGCTAAATAGGATGACTCTCCACTTAAATCTAAAAGCTACACTATAGTATGTAACTTAAACTTTTTAACCTCCAATTAGCCATCAGTGGCTGTTCGGTGGCACGTTTCACGTCGTTTTCGTCAGCGCTACCAAAGATTGAGGAACGAAAGATTGTTATATTCCAGATGAGTTAAGAAAGAAGAATACATGGCGTGACAATCTTGGGTGGAATTTTTATAACGGTGTTTTCCTCCTGCTAGTTCCGACCTTTTTTTACCAGGATCACACGTTAATTTCCCATACCGATGACAAACAGGTTATTAGGGTTATACAATTCTCAACGGCCAGAAGGACAATCTTCTCTTTTTGTTCAAGTTAAAAGAAGTCGATCGACTTTGGGCGGAGTAGGAAATTTTGACCTGACCCAATATGCACCAGTCGTTGGAAAGTTGGCTGGACTACCAACCAACTAGTCGGTCCGACGCCGTTGTGCTGCACGGATACTTCGAGGTCAATTCCATAATGTATGTACCATTAAAATTGTGAAATATTACTGTAAAATATATGTTTAAATACTTATGTAGATAAGTAATAGAATTGAAATTTACAATGAGAGAATGTTCAAAGCTAGGGATACATAAATTTTGAAATGAAGTTGACATGTGATCTGATAAGAATATTTAGAATGAAAAACTGGTGCAAGTTTCATCGACGTTCGAAAAGGCATGTGATTTTCTCCTTCCGCTTTGATAAGCGAGTTGCTTGTTCGCAAAACAACACCAGCAATAAGAAAGAAAGTCCACATGCAACGATGCCAAAAACTTGGGAGAGAAATTGAACGGAGAGTGGTCCAACCTTCTGAAGCTGAGAATTTTCTTCAAAACTTACTTTTCTGGTTTTGAAAACATCATTTCTATTCTTCGGTTCACTTAGTCTCGTCTCGACAAACCGTAAAGTTCTGAAATAGAATTAGATTTCAAATCTTGTATCCTTCCTTAGGTGAAGTTTAAAGTACTTAGTGAAATTTTATAAATTCAACTAACACATCAGGATTCAGAAACGAGTTTATTGCGTGGCAATAGGCTCTTTTGGGTTTTTAAGCCTTTCTTCACGTAAAATTTGAAATTTTTTGGTATTTGAAACATAATTGTTCTATTATTATTAATAAGATAATATTAAAAATTCATTTGCTTTTGTAAATGGTTTTTTGGACTTGAGATCAATTAAAATATATTGATTTTGTTTCAAATTTAAAAAGACTGCATTTATGTGTTCCTTTCGTTAGTTAAGCAGGGAATTGTTAACCTTATTCAGGACTACACTGCTAAAATTATCTTCAAAAAAGTATGTATAACAGCGTCAGGTCTTTTGAGGACTTTTTTGGGTAAACTCTATCCTATTGCCTCTATTGTGCATGTGTCTTTTTAACTCACAAGTAATTTACTCGTTCACGAACAATCAAAGATAGCCGTTTGTTGAATATTGCATGTCCGACTGATTGTGCAACAATCTCTTTTCCAAGGTATACTTTTCTGCTGAATTTTTCTATTTCATCTTTATGTTCCAAGATAAAGTCCAACATAACGTAGTCACCAGCGATCAGTGCTCCGACTCCACTGACGAAAAGTTTAGCTTGAATTCAGAACGAACCAACGATAATTCCATTCTTTTTCATTCGTTTTGAAAGACGTTCAAACTTCGTAGTTTTCTTTACCTTTACAACATCAATGAGAAAAAATAGCTTTTTTGACTTTCCATTTAAGGTGTTATATTTAGACAATGTTAACAACGTGTCAACCAAGACACAGAGTGCCGGAAGAAATTCCAAAAAATTTAAATAGAACTGTCCAATCATACAGTGCAAATCCCCTAAGATAGAACCATGAATCAGAGACCTGCACGGGCCGAGTTTTTTAGGCCCGATCCGAGCCCGGCCCGAGATTGAGCATTTTGAAAAAAACCGAAACCCGGCCCGGGTCCGAGTATGTAGTTGGTTTTCCGGCCCGGCCCGTTACACGCATTAACCAAGCCCGGCCCGACACATTGCATCGTCACCTAGTTATGGCCATACGCGTCTATAAAACATTTAAATTGGCCGGCTCTCGAGATACGAAGACTTTTACAAGGATAAAGGATATTGTGATAGCACGAAAAGAATGAGATTGATATCTGATCTCCGAAAATGGACAAACTTGCCAGTAAATGCTGAAAACAGGTGCACAGTACAAATGAAAACAGTATAAGCAACTTCTATAAGAACAAAAATAGTTAACGCTAAAGTTGAATTTTGTTGGAAGAGTGAAATATTAGTTTCAGTCAACATCGTTATCATTCATGCCCAAAACAAAAATTATTTAATATACCTAAAATAACTCTTACTTCCATTTCTTCGTAAATCGCAAAGTGTTTTTCTATTATCGGTCTTAGTTGAGGATTCTGTAGGAGTTCATCGATATTATCCACGTATATCGAATTGCCAACTATCAGTTCGCTCTTGAGTGCGGAGGAATACAATTTTAAGAAAAGAAAAGAAAAGAATAACCAGCCACATTTTTTAACGACAGAGCGCATGTAGAAGTTTGTTGTAACTGTTAGGATTTGAACTTGGTTAAATTTCAACATTTTTACTTAACTGGAGCAGTTAAATTGTCAAAAACGTTCAAGGGACAAAATGTTTCCGTTTTTCTTTAATGAAAAAGGTCCCATGTCCGAAAGTGGTGCTGCAATAAAAACGCTTCAGGGGCCTACTCTTTTATGGGAAAGCTTTTTTGAAAACGCCCTTGCGCTAAAACACTCAATTTAAAGTATATCATTTGAAATCGATTATGGGATCAGTACATTTTTGACATATCAACCGGAGCCTCCGCATTGATCAAGGCCCGTGCGTGTCGATTTTTATGTGGGGAAATATCCAAATTCATAGAGAAAAAATTTCACCTAATATGTGTACTAGATGGCGCTTTTATTACAGTTGCGAAGGGGGTCTTTCATAAATTGTCATTGATATTTTAGGGGCCAAAATGAAAAATTTGTGAAAGAGAAAGGTTTCACCCTTTTAACATAATTGTTTTAGGGGCTATTTATTTTTTTATTAAATCTTTTGGTTAGATTGTGTGGACAAGAAATTTAATTATGAGATTTTAACGTTGTTTTTTAGTAAAACAAAACTTCTTGAAGTTGCTAATTCACAGTTTTGTTATACCAAAAGAGGAATTTTTTAACTCCTTAGTAACCTTTCATTTTTAAACCTTACTTTTCTATCCTTTACTTCTTTGGCAAGATTGTTTAATAAAGGTCTTCGAAAATTTTATAAAACATTTTTTCCTATCCGCGACCCCGGCTTCACCGCTCTACGTCTATGTCTTGCCCTAATATTGTAGCAGTCGACGGGGTCACGAGGCTGAACTTTATTTTTATTTTACGATACTAAAAGCGCCCCCAAGTAAGAATTAGTTAAAAAACTATTCTCGCTTCGCCTCGATCATCTCGGAGACTCCGTATCAACTATCAATTAGAGGATACAATGCTCAATGCGCAACTTAACAGTTTTCGAAGAAACAACAAGTGAGCTCCCACAGATTTTCGTAAAAGATTGTCAACTGAGAACTGACTCTCGTTTTGAGGTTTTCTTCAAGATGTGAGACGAGAGCCACTGCCACGATAAACAGGATCGTAAATAGCCAAATAGTTGAATCGAAGCCTTGAATCAATAGACGTTCAGCATCGTGGTTGTTGACGGCGCCCACGGTCGTAATTACATAATATAGCGAATGTATAGCGGGAGGTGATACGTGATAGAGTCTAGGATAATTTTCTTTTAGAATGTAATAGGCCACAGCAGCGTCGGCAATCTATAAATTTAATAGCAAATTATAAGATAACAAATGGTTTTCCTATACCAAGCATTTTTTTTTTGGAATCTTACGGAGCCCTTGGGGTCATTTTCTAAAGGAACAATGTCACTCTATTTCTCTTTGTCACAGCCATATAGGAAACGAAAAATCTTACCCTAAATCGTACTGCTTGATATAAAATTGATCTACGCGCTTTATTTGTTATTCCATGGTCTTTAAAGAGAATCGATTTCACATCGCTATACTTCAAGTTTTAGGCTGAAAAAATAAACCGGAAATGAGTTAATAGTATAAGTAAAGTAACAACATTAAGTATGACATTCAATATAAACGGAGGTAATTCCGAGAAAAATTCGAAAATCGTTCTTCCTCCTCGACCGTGAACCTTAGATATTTAGCGCGTTCTTTCTCCACCAGACGCTCCATTTCTCTAAATCGCCCCTCTTCTCCATGCAAATACCCATCATCATCGCTACGTGTTAGAGACACGCATTTTACCCCTAATTCTCATGTTGGACATAGGACGTTTTTGTTGTGGTTCTCACCGTTAGAGGGACTTAAGCTGGAAAAACATGGCGTTTGAGTGCTCGCTTGAAGCCAGAATTTTTCAATTTGAACTAAATTCGAGGCTAATTAGGTCTGATTTTTATTATTTTCGTAACAAAAACGTCATTGAAATTTAGAACAATAACTTTTAAACGTAAAAATAACTAGATTATTTTATTATTAAACGATTTCGCTAAGCCTCGGTCAAGAAGAAACGATAGAAATACTGATTTTCAGGATCTAGTATCTCTAGATTTAAGATCCTGTAACTGAGCATTTCTTTCGTCGGTTGTCAGCACGCGCAAAGCTACGTTACAATTAGACCTTTCTATGGGATGCTAACCCAAAAATGGTGATTTTTTCGTATAGCATTACAAATGGGTGTCAAATCATATCTACAAGGGCCTACCGTCCCTGCATTTAGAATTGAAAATTTTAACTAACATTAACGGAAAGTGTCATATTTATCGTAATTTGGTTATCACGGCTGAGATAGGTACCGAAATTTGACATTTCGTGATGCTATCGAAGCAATTTTGTACACCGAAACTTCACTGATAACAAATAATTACCATTTTTGATGGCGCCCGTTTGTTACTTTATTTTCTTCAATTTTTGGTGAGCCTTTGAATAGAATGGCTATTTCACTGCCTGTAGCTCAGAATTTGACTTACGTGTAGATTAATATTACGTAATCATTACTTTGTAACTGATTGCCCCGTCGAAAAATAGAGTGGCCGGTCGTGAAAGGGGGAAACGTTACATGCCGCGGGAATTAAAGAATAGGGAAAATAGGCCTATCTTATTCCGAGCGGAAGAATTATATAAGCAAAGAAACACATACCTTTTTGAAATTCAATGTGGAAAAACTTTATTGTATTAAATTGATATTCGACTCAAAAAAAAAGACTTCCAAGATGGATGACGCGACTAGAATTTCCTATCGCGGAATGTAGCCCGAGCTAGTTCCAGAAAGGCGCGAACTCAACTTGTTCGAAAACAAAACAAAACGCAACTAACTGTTGCACGGAAAATTTTGGCGTTTTTATCGCCTCTGTTGGTACAAAAAAAGGGGAGGAGTTACAGAGGATGACTGGCTGGACATAAGCTAGTCTTAGTTTCCTTCCAGCCGTCGTCTGCAACGACTTCCGTTGCATCCACCCACACTAAGAAAAAGGAGGAAAACGGGGGTCTGGAACCAGCCCGGGGGGAAGAAATGAAATATACAACAATATATAACAAAAAGGGTTTTTTTTTTTTTTCACTGAGGGGGATACTCTGAATAGTCCACTCGAGTTGATTTAATGCCCCTTTGGCGATCTTTTTGCACGAATTTGCGGGGACAGACCATCGCTCGGTGGAGGCCGATCGCCTGGCACACTGGACATACGTAGGTCGCTGCCGGACGTGTTATATACGGGAATCCTCCTGGGGTTACCGGGTACAAGCGAGCACGTTCGGACTCCAGCATGCCATCCCACGCAATCGGAAAAAGCGTGCGGTTGCGGGGTGGGGCTCGAAGGTATGGGAGATCTTGGACAAATAATCGGTCGTAATCGGAAACTTCGTATAGTTTGTCCTGTGGGATGGGGACGTGGCCATAATCTTGAAACATGCGCTCATACTGAGTATACAACGGGAGAGTATCGCGAAATGGTACTGTGGGACGGTGGGGAGTTTCGCAAGGGACCGTACTCTCCGGAGTCCCGGTGTCCAGAGTAGGGTTCGTCACTTGAGCAGTGGCCGTAATTATATCCGTCGGGATAGCGGCGGTAGCGCCATCCTCTGGGACAGTGACGGCGGTGTCAGCGTCGGGGACGACTTCGTGATCAACAGAGTGTGGATGGGCCGGGGCATCAACGATGGGCGCAGTTGAGGGTGTGGATAGTGCGGCAACGGTGTTCTCATTATTCGTTTCCATAGGAGCAGGGTTAGGTGCTTCTGGTGCATTATTCGGGGTCGGGATTGACGGAAATGGCATTGGGAGGAGATGAGCTATACGCTCCATCGTCTCCTGTAGTGTCGCAGCCTGCTCCACTAATATGGGAAGGTCAATGTTTCGAGGATAGAGGCGTCCACCATACGGTGGTTCCGGGTCGGTCATTGGTGGTGCTGGTTCCAATTGGTCCGTGTCTTCCGGGTGAAGGAGAATAACATCCGCTTCAACAGTTTCTTCCCGGTGAGGAGGACGGATCGGTGGACATGGGGGGAAGATAATTTGTTGTTGTTGGGGACCTTCCTGTGCGGATGAGACATCGTATGATTCAAATCGTCTTGCCGGAGGCAAGGAGACGATCGGCATATCCCTAGGTAAGGGGTTTAGGAGGTAGGCCTCTGGGGCGCATATCTGGCGGGTGCCACGGCGTAGCCGGGGCGTTCCAGATCGGTACGGAGGATGCGAGGAGTCCATCTAGAAATGATTGCAATAAAAACGATTAAATTCCGTAGAGGATGACCGGCAGCTCAAAGGTGCTGCGACGGTTCGTCTAAGTTAAACTGCCGTTAAAATAGTTCGCCTTGGATGAGCTAATCGTACTCGCTCCCAAGGGGGTTTGGCTATGGGCATTCTCTTAAAGCAGAAGTCGCTTGGCTCTAAATCTCGTATTCTATTGTCTTTTAAATATTGACCGATTTCGTTGGGGGAGCGTAACATACTGCTCTTTCGACCAGGGGGATAATAATAAATATCCATATCCACTTTTCCGGGTTGGACTGTATGGCGGTAACATAGCTCGCGAATCCATCCTTTCCGGAAGGGTTTCTCATAGTTTGTGGCTCTATGCTCCGGAATGGAGGGAGTTATTAGGGGTCGAGTGTCATCTTCACTACTCGAAGATTCAGTTACTTCTACTACGGCGGAAGGGGGAAGATCGCCTTCTGGGCTTGTTGATAAGGTATGGGCCTTCTGTATTTTCCTTTGGGGTCTGATGGACGAACTTCCTGTTGTGGGTACTCTGGTTCGTTTGTTTCCTCGTCCTGCGCTTACAATTCGGCCCGCGTTTTCGGAGGACGAACTCAATTCATCCCGCCTTAGAGTTCTCGGTTGAACTATTCGTCGCTTAGTCCGAATCCTGGAGTCCTCGGTCGAGGGGCTTCTACTGGAGGCTTTTCTAAGTTGCTTCCTCCTTGGTCTAACACCAGACGACGTTGTTGTCGGGTGACTTCTTTTACGGAGATCGGGGATCTCAGGTTTGTCGCTAGTGGGGTTGTTCCTTGATTTTCTTCTCAATGGTCGTCTCTTTCGTCTTGGAATTTCGGAGGAGGTCATCGGAGGACCTCGTCCTTCTGGTTCCGTGTCTGACGCTCTGTCATCATCGGTAGACGTACTCAATTTCCGAAGAGTTTTCTTCCTAGGTCGGATCCCTTCCGTCGACGTTGTGGTAGGGTGATCCCTCTTCGTTCTCCCGGTTGTAAGTTTCGGAGATACTTGTGCAGTCGCGGAGGGAGGTACTGTTCCTTGTGGAGATGGATTTGGTTCCGGAGGTACTTCTTGAATAACATTATGCTCTTGGGGTTCTTGCCGTGTCTCTTTCGGTTGGGGTACTTCTGCTCGAGGAGTGGTCGGCGTAATGATTTCTGGTTCTTATGCTCTTCTCTTCGGTACTTTATCTACAAATCGGAATGGTCCGATCATTTCGACAACTTCCTCGAACGATTCAGAGGGTGGTTGTGGTCCTTCTTGTGATACGTCGTGGGAAGGCTCTCCTTCACGAGGTGGTAATTCTGTTGTCCTTACTGGAACAACTGGGGTCCTCGGTCTGACGACTTCTATATTCTGGACTTCTTCCGCAGATACGACGTTTTCTGGAACTTCTTGGGGTTGTCTTCCATCTGTAAGGCGTTCTCTCGGTCGAAGTGGAGAGACAATTTCTTTCGGTCGCGTCTCCTCGCTTTCTTGGTTAGGATTTTCAGGTTCGATGGGTTCCATTCGTTCTTCTCTTGGAGAACTATGCCCCTCGTCCTCTTCCAATGGAGCTTCCGGTGTTTGATGCAATTTCAATTGGGAGATATTAATAGGGCCTGTCTTCTGTCTCGATATCATGTCTTCAAGGATATACACTAGAGGACTTTGTTTTTCAATGATCTTAAACGGGCCTGTCCATTTTGGGCAAAGTTTGGCCATTCGGCCAAGCCTGGCGTTGGATAACGGATGGGTTACCTTCCAAACTATTGTACCAACATCGAACTCAAGGTCTTCCCTCCTGAGGTCGTAATACTTCTTTTGTTTGGCTTGGGCCAGTTTCGAAAAGTTCTTTGTGAGCTTCCATTGGTCTCGGAGGATTCTTAACGTCTCGGAACGATCTTCGAATTCTTCAAGCGGCATACCAATGTCTATGTCCCATGGGAGTCTAGGTTCCCTTCCCATGTTCAAATAGAACGGGGATCGTTTTGTTGTTTCGTGGGGAGCGGAATTGATTGCAAAGGCGAGAGCATTCAATGTTTCATCCCAGGTCCGATGATTATTTTCTACGTAAATGGAGATCGTTTCGCCCAGGACACGGTTAACTCGTTCGGTAATGTTCGATTGCGGATGATAAGGGGATGTGTGAATTGGTCCAATGTGGAATAACTTGCAGGTGTCATGCCATAAGGAGGACACAAACTGTGTTCCTCGATCGCTGAGGATCTGTTTCGGTGCGCCCCATCTACAGACAAAATTCTTGAGGGCTAATGCACAAGCGTCGGCAGTTATTCTTTTTAACGGTATTAGTTCGACAAATTTAGTCATATAGTCGGTGAAAACGAGAAGGTACTTATATCCTCTTCTACTGACTGGAAAAGGTCCCATAATGTCGACTCCAATCTTATCGAATGGTCCAGTAGGCACGGTAGAGATCATGAGTCCTGGAGTTCTGCGGTTACTGATCTTATATTGTTGACACAAGACGCATTCTTTGACGTACTGTCTTACGTCCTTATCGAGGTCAGGCCACCAGTACCTATAGCCGACTTTCTCTTTGGTCTTGTATTTCCCTCTGTGAGCGGAGAGAGGATGATCATGTAGAAGTCGTATTGCCTCTCTTCTCAAAGATCTTGGTAAGTATATCCTTGCTGGACGGACTCCCGATGCTTTTCGGTAGATTAGATGATTGACCATCTCAAAATCGGGATGTTCCGGTGGATTTTCTTGTTGAAAATGTTCAATAATATCGCGGATAACGGGGTCTTCCCCTTGAGCTGTTATAATGTCATCGCGGTCGAAGATGTGAAAGTTCGCATGTGGGTATGGTGGCAAAACATACGCGAGATGAGACTGATCCGATGGTGCATTGGATTCTTCGGATGATGTGTCTGGATTCTCTTCTTCTTCCACCGAGGAAGCGACTGACATGGCATAAAGTCCAATCGGAGCTCTTGAAAGGGCATCCGCGACGACGTTTTCAACGCCTTTCTTGTGTTGAACCTTGAAATCAAATGTCTGCAAATACATCGCCCATCTGACAAGTTTCGAATTTGGTTCTTTAAGTCCAAAAAGCCATTGTAGAGCCTTGTGGTCTGTTACCACAGTGAATTGTTTACTTTCCAAATAAGGGCGAAAATGTCCAATAGCCCAATGAATTGCGAGACATTCCTTCTCGGATGTGCTGTAACTCGCTTCAGCATTTCTGAGACTTCTGCTGGCGTAGGCAATTGGAACTTCAACTTCGTCTTGGATCTGTGATAACATAGCCCCTAAACCTGCGTCTGAGGCATCAGTGGTCAGGATACTGGGGGCATCTGGCTTGTACGCGGCCAGAGGTGGAGAGTTGCAGATGGCTTCCTTGATTTTCTGGAAGGCGTCTTCTTGTTCAGGACCCCATCTAAATTTGATTCCCTTTTTCTTCAATTGGTTGAGCGGGGACGCCAGTTTTGAATAATGGGGTATGAAACGATGGTGCCAACCAGCCATTCCCAGGAATCGCTGAAGCTGTCTTAGGGTTCTTGGCCGGGGATATTTCCTTATGGCTTCCATCTTGGATGGATCAATATAGATTCCTGTTTCATTTATAACGTGTCCCAGGACTATCGCTTCTGACTGAGCAAATCGACATTTCTTCAACTGAAGAGTCAAACCAGCGTTCTTCAATTTGTTCATGACGTATTCCAGCGCATTCTTCTGTTCTTTCCATGTTTCGGATGCTATGAGGATATCGTCCAGATATACGACGATAGAGAATTTTTCTCCATCTCGAAAGACTTCATCCATTAAGCGCTGGAAGGTACTTGGGGCGTTGCAAAGTCCAAATGGGAGAACATTGAACTCGTACTTGCCGGCATGAGTTATGAAGGCGGTCTTGGGTGCGCTTCCTGGTTCCATCTCGACTTGCCAATAGCCAGATTTCAAGTCCAGGGCCGTTATATATTTCGGTTTTTCCAGTTTACTTAGCGTCTCATCGATGCGTGGAATCGGATAAGGGTCCTTCGCGGTGATGGAATTAAGTTCACGAACATCTATACAGAATCTGTACTTTTTCTTTCCGGTGCCAGATCCATCATCTTGTTCAATAATAACGACAGGAGAAGCCCATGGTGAAGTCGATGGCTTGATGATGCCGTCCTTCAGCATCTCGTAGATGTTACGCTCAATGATTTTCTTTTTATCTTCGCTCACGCGGTATGGTCTTTTATGGATAGGTGCAGCGCTGCCGGTATGTATCTCATGCAGTACCAAACTAGTGCGCCCTAATTTGTCACTGAATAACTCTGGGAATCGTAGGAGGAGTTCTTTCAACTCTCTCTTTTGCCTTCGCGAAAGTGAGGTTGATTCAACCGCTTCGTTTACATTGGAGATCATCTGGGGCGATGGAGGTAATTGATCGTCTGATACGTCGATTAATTGAAGGGAAAGTCCATCAATGGTACAAGTGAGGTTCCCAAAATCGACGATCGTGTTCCAGTCCTCAAGGAAGTCTTGGCCTAGAATGGCGTCACATAGTAAGGAGGGGACGATATGAAATTCCTGGCTAAATCGCCTCGTAATATTCTGGTCAAACGTTATTTCGAAGTCTAAAACCGTAGAGCCTTTGGTGAAGGAATACTGTCCATTTCCCATAACTATGCATTCGGATCTCTCCGAGTTTGGCTCTAGTCTTACGTCTCCTCTAAACCTTTGAATGGCCCTCCACTGATCTAGACTGATCATTGATACTTCTGCCCCATTGTCAATTCTGGTCTGTAGGCTTGAATGTTCAAATGTAATCTTCAATAAATGAGGATTCCGTTTTGGAAGATCTCGTCGTCGTTGGACTGTGGCAAGTCGAAGGGGCGATCTTGTCACAGTTCCTTCTTCTTCGTTGGGGACTATCGAGACGCGGGAGGGAGACGTCCTCTGTGACTCCCCCCCGGGTTGGCGTTTCCCGAATCCGGGTCTCTTTGCCTATTAACCCGTGGAGATGGGCATTCGCTTGCATAGTGATTTTGACCACCACAATTAAAGCAGGTGAAGGAACGTGTTTCCTGATGGGATGTCGGAGGAACTTGATTCTCCGGGTTCGAGTGGCGTCTTGGAGGAGGTGGAAGGGCTCGTTGTCGAGGCAGTTGCTCTCGTGGTTCATAGACTGGATTTCTTCTTTCAAAAATTCTAGTTTGACGAGGGTAATCGTCTGGTAGGGGACGTCTTCTTGTGTCCCGTTGAGGTTGCCTAGATTTGGGGTTTGTTCTCGGGAAAGGAGCTCGATAGTTTTGAGCTGGAGGACCTTGTGGAATAACTGGGGTAGAAGTAGGGGTTTGTGATCCGTCCGGAAGAGGGGTGTTAGTACTTCCGTACTGGATGTCCCTATTAGTAACCTGTCCCATACAATTGGTACACCCTTGACCAGTCCCTGTCTGGGAGCTATGCCCAATCGCGGGAGCTACCTGTTCTCTAACAACTATGGGGTCTTGAGTTGCTTTATTAGGTAGGGTAGTCTCCTTTTTGGATGGGCTTGGGGGATGTAAGTCAAAAGTTTGTTCGATATTTAAGCAAACGTCATGTAGTTCTGTTATTGTGTCTGCTGGGAGAACCATGAGTAATCCCTTAAATTCCATCCTTAGATTACGTTTCATAATGACGAGTAACTCATCTTCTGGTATTGGGGGATTTAAACTCTGATTAACCCTAATAAAATGACCGAAAAACTCATCTATGGACTCATTAGGTTTTTGTTTTCTGGTCTGCAAGTCTAATCTAGCTTTAGCTCCCTCATCCTTTATTCTATAGTGCCCTTTTAATCTTCCCTTGAACTCTGCCCAATCAACTCCTGGGGGAAGGGAGCGGAACCAATAGAGGGCGTTATCCCGTAACAATAATGGCATAAAAAGCATTTTATCGTCATCACTAATTTTGTGCAAACTTGCGTACTCCTCAAAGTTCCTAATGAACTCAGGGACGCTCTCGCTCCTTTTACCATAGAATGCTAGCCTCTCAGGGGGCTCTAAACCCTTTGCATTTCCTTGGTTAGATACTGCCAGATTAGAAAATGACTGTAAAATTGATGCTAGAAAAGCAGCCTGTTGGGCGCCTCCGGTAGTAGGATTTCCTTGTGATTGGGGATTTGATGTCCCTTGGGCCTGACCTGTACCCTGTGTACTATGGGGCTGAGATCCAGGGGGAGGTTGAGCATTTCCCTGGGGGGCAACTGGGGTTTGACTAATGGTCCCCTGCGATTGTCCTACTGGATTTGCTCTAGCTAATCGTATTGGGGCACTCGTGTAACTAACTGAACTCCTCCTTGGGAGGGTTCCATGATTGGAAGTAGTCGTTTGGGTAGCTAAAGGCATTGTGACTGTCGACGTAATCGTGGGATTTATTCGCGTAGAAGTAGGCCAATTCTGCATAAACTGTTTGGCCCCTGCGTAAGCGCTTAATACGGTTGAGGGTCTAATTGGGCTACTTCTAGGAGTTATTTGTACCGTAGGGAGATCTGATATGCTCCCGAATCTGTTTCTCCTTGTTAAATTTCCGCTAGGGACCGGACTTTGGCTTCTTTGATTAAAAAGAGCTAAATTTGCTTCGCGCCTCTGTCTTTCTTCCTCCATTAGAACACGGGTCTGAGATGATATATTTCCCTGTTCAGACTGGGCTGTTCTATCAGGACCTAGGTCGGGGTTCTCATCCCACAGGGGTTCCTCATTTGAATCGTATGCATAAGTCATCTTTGTTGCGGTTAACCGAGGGGGGCGTAAAAGGCTTCCGACCACGAGATTAGGCTTAGCGGAATGAAGTGGGGATCCCGATGATTCCGAAGGTTTGGAAGAAGCCGAGGACGAGTCCGATTGTTTGCGTTCACGATAAAATTGATTATTAAAGCTTGGGCACGGTTCGGATTCGCTCATTCAAAATAGGAAGATTAAAGCCAATTTATTTTATGCCGACAATATAATTCCCGAAAAATAGCCTTAAATCATTAGTCAAAAACTATGTGTCCAAATAATTATTTAAGCCTAATTCATTTATTCCATTCTAAAAGCAATAGGCATTTGTAAAGATTGCGGAGTCAATAAATAATAATTATGTATTTCCGGTTTTTCTCATTGGCTGGTGGACCTGTGTTTAGAGAGTAAATTCGTCTCGGCTCGGAGAGGTTTATTTTGGTTTCCCAACTTGTGTTTACTTTGCTCGAGGTTTTTTTTCTCTATTCGGAATACGTCAATCGCGTGTGTATGACCTATCCCCACGGGATCCAATAGGAAAGCGCAGAGCAATGACGGACATGAAAGGGGTGGGGCTTATTTGTCCACTTACACCGGCGTAAGAGTAAAAGCGTAAAATCTCGCTACTTAGGCATTCTAATAGTAAATAGATTATCGATAATACTAAAACAATTATATTTATATACAGCGATCGCAATACGTAAATTGTAGCTACAAATAATTATCATTTGACATTGAAAATGAACATTGAATAAGTAGATCGTAATTAACTGTAGTACAAAGGTTCAACAAATCAAAACAAAGCAAATTCAAAAATAATGTGTGCACATGTGTTTAAAAAGTTCGCTTTAGCTGAGGCAAGGGCACTTAGCGTTACCCGAGAAACACCACTTGGAGGTGGCCACACGTCGTTTTTTAAGGCAGGTCCTCTTGCCTACTGCCGTATATATTTACTGTAATTCTACCAAATCTCGTTCATATCGGTGATAATAAATAATAAATTAATTAAGGTGACTCAATTGTAGAACTAAAATATCTAGTAGCCCATCCAAATATTTTATAAGTCCTGAATGAATATCATACAAATAAAATTTACCCTGATTTTCCTAATTTATTAAGTTTTCAAAATTATATTACGCCTTTTCCAAAATATTATTCTTTATCTTCATTTACTTCCCAAATAATGTTACGCCTTTTGCAAGATATTGTTGTTTATCTTCATGTATTTCCCAAATGATATTACGCCTTTTCCAAAATATTGTAGTTTATCTTCATTTACTTCCCAATAATATTACGCCTTTTCCAAAATATTGTGGTTTATCTTCATTTTCTTCCCAAATAATATTACGCCTTTTCCAAAATATTGTGGTTTATCTTCATTGACTTCCCAAATATTGTTACGCCTTTTCCAAAATATTGTGGTTTATCTTCATGTACTTCCCAAATTTTGTTACGCCTTTTCCAAAATATTGTGATTTATCTTCGTTAACTTCCCAAATAATATTATGCCTTTTCCAAAATATTGTAGTTTATCTTCATTTACTTCCCAATAATATTACGCCTTTTCCAAAATATTGTGGTTTATCTTCATTTTCTTCCCAAATAATATTACGCCTTTTCCAAAATATTGTGGTTTATCTTCATTGACTTCCCAAATATTGTTACGCCTTTTCCAAAATATTGTGGTTTATCTTCATGTACTTCCCAAATTTTGTTACGCCTTTTCCAAAATATTGTGATTTATCTTCGTTAACTTCCCAAATAATATTATGCCTTTTCCAAAATATTGTGGTTTATCTTCATTTACTTCCCAAATATTGTTACGTCTTTTCCAAAATATTGTGGTTTATCTTCATGTACTTCCCAAACATTGTTTCGCCTTTTCCAAAATATTGTGATTTATCTTCGTTAGCTTCCCAAACAATATTATGCCTTTTCCAAAATATTGTGGTTTATCTTCATTTACTTCCCAAATATTGTTACGCCATTTCCAAAATATTGTGGTTCATCTTCATGTACTACCCAAATATTGTTACCCTTTTTCCAAAATATTGTGATTTATCTTCGTTAACTTCCCAAATAATATTATGCCTTTTCCAAAATATTGTGGTTTATCTTCATTTACTTCCCAAATAATATTATGGCTTTTCCAAAATATCGTTTATTTTTAAAATTGCAGCTTTATCTTTTAATTGGAATCGAACAAGAAACCAAGACCTCAATTGTACCTGACCATAAAACTAGAACCAGAAAACAAATTTTGATGATTTTGCAATACCTGGAGATCCAACAGTTTATTAAAAAAAGGACTCTATAACCCGCGGTAACAACTTTCTATTTTCACAGCCCCCCTCCCCCCACAAAAAGGAAATACACAGCTCTGAGCCAAGAAAAAATGTTGGAGACCAAAATTATTACCGAAAGCATGTAATAACTTGGGCAATTTATTCAAAATAACGCGTTGCATCTCTTTAAAATGATTTTCCAACCACCTTCATTGATAATATAGTCTGACGCTAAAGTATAAGGCGCACTTCTACAGAAAACAATTTTAGTTTTGATTAAAATGACACTCTTTGGTCTAGGTTAAAAGGTACATTATGCCATTACACTTCCATACTTACTTCTTGACCTGATTTTAGGGCTCGGGGTTTTTTGATCGTTTTTTTCGAAAAATACGGTTAACTACAAATAATCGAAAACTATTCAGAAGTTTATTCATTTAAACAAAACAACATTTTTAGATGATATTTTTAGAGATTGAATAATCTTAGTAAGATTTTAATCGACAAATGTATTCAATCGGCAAAATTTTCGGAAAAAAATTATTCAGAAAAAAGGGTCGTACTCTTTGTTCTGTTAAATTAAAACTGTCTTCTATTGAAAAATTCACTTGCTTTGAAGTCTAACTTTTAGCGAAATATTTTGAAACTTAAGCTTTGTAAAAAATATTGAAATATTTTTTTTACCAATAAATTGATCTGTAATATTGTCACTATAATTTTTTGGTAGAATTTAACATGCATACATCTTACTCCGTATCGGTTATTTATGATCAGATCGCCTAACTCAGTTATTGTTACAATCCGTTCGATAAAACACAATTCCAAAAAGCCATAGTTATTACGTTAGTGGACTAAACTGTATAGCATAATACTTTCCTCAAAAGAGTCCAAACACCTAAAAAATGGTATACGGACTAAATACCCCCAAGACAAAAGACCCCCGGTCATAATCCCCCCATTTTTAAAAACGTACAAAATCCCCCCTCTCTCAAGACAAAATCCCCCGGTCATTTTCCCCCCATCCTAGTTAAGAGTACAAAATCCCCCCACTCTGTAGACAAAATCCCTCCACCCTCTAGACAAAATCCCCCACGCTCTAGACAAATTCCCCGGTCATAATCCCCCGACAATAAAAAATACAATATCAATATTATCTAAAACACTGGAAGCCTCAGCGATCTGGTGGCGTAGTTAATTAATTAGCTGGCACCTTTTCCAAAATATTCTCCTATTAATTAGCTGGCACCTTTTCCAAAATATTCTCCTATTAATTAGCTGGCACCTTTTCCAAAATATTCTCCTATTAATTAGCTGGCACCTTTTTCAAAATATTCTCCTTATAATTAGCTGGCACCTTTTCCAAAATATTCTCCTTATAATTAGCTGGCACCTTTTCCAAAATATTCTCCTTATAATTAGCTGGCACCTTTTCCAAAATATTCTCCTATTAATTAGCTGGCACCTTTTCCAAAATATTCTCCTATTAATTAGCTGGCACCTTTTCCAAAATATCCTCCTATTAATTAGCTGGCACCTTTTCCAAAATATTCTCCTATTAATTAGGTGGCACCTTTTCCAAAATATTCTCCTATTAATTAGCTGGCACCTTTTCCAAAATATTCTCCTATTAATTAGCTGGCACCTTTTCCAAAATATTCTCCTATTAATTAGCTGGCACCTTTTCCAAAATATTCTCCTATTAATTAGCTGGCACCTTTTCCAAAATATTCTCTTATTAATTAGCTGCCACCTTTTCCAAAATATTCTCCTATTAATTAGCTGCCACCTTTTCCAAAATATTCTCCTATTAATTAGCTGCCACCTTTTCCAAAATATATTAGCGACCAACAAAGGTATGCCTTTTCCAAAATTTTATTTTTTACATTTATTGGGGGGAATTTGTTCTGGGGCTGGGGGGAATTTGTCTTGGGGCTGGGGGGAATTTGTCCTAGGGCTGGGGGTATTTTGTCTTCATCATCTATTCGGGGAAAATTGTCAGGGGGATTTTGTCTCCTACCTGAGGGGATTATGTCCTTTTCTTCTATAATGGGGGGATTATGTCCGGGGGATTATGTCCAGGGGGGATTATGTCCTACATTCCTAAAAAGTATATATATATATATATATATTCGCCTTTGGCATCTCGCGATACCACCTTAAACTAGTAGCAAAATTACACAGGTTTTAGTGGGCAAACTGCATTAAGTGTGTATGAACTTAACGTCCTTGATGTCCGGGCTTGAAAACTACTTTTGCTTTGTGGAATATAAAAGGGTTAAGGTAAACAGGGGAAGTGAAATAGTATTTGACGATTACCTAGACATGCAATCATTTCTCATTATTAATAAGCAATTGCAGAAGTTAAAACAAAACACAGACAGACACGTTAGGTACAAAGCCCACTCGTCCCTACCGGCTACTATATTTCAGAGAGTCATCTTTTGATCATGTACTTCAAAAAGTCTTCTCTATTCCGTTTTTATTAACTAAAGATGTCAAAGGTCACCCTATATTAACTACGGAAAGAGTTTCACGGTACAGAGGAGTAAAGTCTTAATTTCTCGCTTTATATAAACTATGATATGTGCCCATTCTATCGACTTTATACCCAATCTTCGTTGCTTTTAATTTTCTCATGTTACCACGCTTTGTGTTACACTTCTCTCGAAGAGAAGTATTTTATACTTCTGATAATATTGACAATCACAATGTTTTTATTGATAGTTCATACTATTATCAGGTTTTTTAATACAATTATTTGTCAATGATTTGAACTTTGCGTTTCTTTTTTGTTAACATAGAGCTAAAACAATTTAAAAAAGATCAAAACTTATCGTAGAAAATAATAGTGGCAGTTACTCGTCCAAAATCCAAATACTAATTGAAATTGAAACCAAAACCACGTTTGTATCAAGAAACGTATGGATCATATTTTTTTTATTGGAAATCGTATGAAACGTATCGCAAAAAAACTTTTTTCAGTAAAATTCTTCTGATTATGTTGAAAATTTTAGTTTTTCGGAAAAAGTACTTACGATTAATAATTGGATCAATCTAAATTTTTCTAAAAAAAATCGAGACGGAATACTTTTATATAATCTTCGTTTTACAAAATTTGGTATGTCAATATGTTTGAATAATAGTTAACCGATCCCCGAGCCCTACCTGATTTTCAGTTGTTATTTCATTTACTTTTAGAACTGTTATGGTACCTAATTAAAACATTTGAGAATATTTTTCAAAACTTCGTAAAAATGTAAGGGTTGAGCTTCACAAAAGCTATGGCATTTTCTAACAGGTCACTTTTACCAAGAAAAAATAGAAGAGAGTATAGTTCTTAGGTACCGCGGCGACATGCCTTATTTCAAGGGCTATAGCTAAGCGCGAAACATGCTTCAACCCCCCCTCCCGGAATAACCGAATCACACATTTTGATGGAAAAGTAGTCCCATGAGAGAGAGAGACTTAGTATGCTGGCGTCGTCTGTTTATATTTATTTTGGTTATGGCGGGATCGGAGGCTTCGTAGCCGCATAATGTTGTAGTTCTTATAGACTCGAAAACACTTGTAAGTGATTACTAAGACGATTTTTTTTTATTGCGGATACTAGTGGTAAAAGAAACGACTTACTATCTGAATTATCAAAATGTGAGAAATTATATAAATTTGTTGAAACGATGTGTAAACAATACTTGCTACTGCATGAGAAATTCAAACTGGAAAAATATAGACATGCAAGGTTTTTATACTCGTGGAGCTTCTTTTTAAGAGAAACTATCTTAAAGAATTTCATTGAAGACTCATTCGACCCAACTTTTGAAAATGAAACTCAGTGGTTAGGATTCAGGTTCTTGGATGAAATGGCGAAAAGAAATGACAAAACTTAAACATCAAAAAGGGCCGCAAGTCCACTTCCGGACGAGATACCTAGGATGAAAATCCGAAGAAATCGCATTTCAGATAGGATTTATACTTTAAATCGTCTAGGTGGAGGAGCCCTAGGCGAAATATTTAGTTGGAATAAATCAAATTTAAAGAATGAAGTGCGACTATTCAATAAAAAAAGACCACTAGGGCCAAAGGAAAAGGATAATGCTAGACTTTTACTAAATGTAAGTGCTTCTATTCGCAATTTGGAAAAGCTGCCCGAAAATTTGCCTCCCGCGCTGATCAAAGTAGACAGGGTGGACTACTTTTTCCTAACGTATAATTTATTCCATACATATCCGCTATCAGTTCAATGGTTGTTAAAGAGTTCACCAATTCTATTCAAGGCAAAAATCCATCTCACACTATAGGTAATTATCAAATTCCTTGTTATTATTAAGATGAATTTAATGTAGATTGGTAACGAGAATAATATGATCCATTAATTAACAGAAAATGTAACGACTAAATTTGATGAACTAGAACCTCAGAGAGTGATATGGCAAAGAAAAATGACCCACGCGAAAATAGCTGATCTAATTAGAGGTGGAATAAATCAACGGAATGAAATAAAAGGAAGAAGCCTCGGTGGTCAAAATTTGAGGTGTAAGTTGTATAACCTTGGGCCCAAAAGCAAGAAAGGACGAAGCGGGAGGAAAACCAAACAAGGTTCAAAATTGAAGATTACAATTAAGTGTAAAAAGCAGATAACAAAAGTCAAGAAACTAGCCAAGAAGCCTGAAAAAAAGGTGAAAAAAGCGTTAAAAAAGAACTAGTTAAAAAACCGTCCAGAAAAGAGGAAAGAGTCAAAACACAGCCCAAAAAAGAGGAACGAGTTAAAAAACCGTCAAAAAAGAACTAGTCAAAACACAGTCAAAAAACCTGAAACTAGCCAAAAAAAAGTCCAAAAACCTGGAACTAGTCAAAAAACCGTCCAAAAACTAGGAACTAGCCAAAAAGCCGTCTAAAAAGGAGGAAGTTTCGAAGATCTTCAAAAATGTTGACAAGGAAGAGGTAGCCAAGAATCCTGAAAACGTCAAATTTCACTGCAAGAAAGAAATAACAGGGAAGTTGAAAAAATCTGTCATAGATGAAGAGTCCCAAAAAGTGTGTGATAAAACAAAAAGTGATAATCTTATTAATGTGATAAAACGAAAAATATTATACGGGTTCCTATATGACAAATAAATTTATTGTATCAAAAAGTATAATAAATTTTATTGCTTATGTTTTAATTCCACTATTTCTTAATTTTTTTCCAAACTATCTAACCCAATTTTCCGGTAGCAAGATTCTGCATTTTGACCTGTTGATGTGCAACTTTTAATGTACATGGCGCGTCTTGCTGTATTATAATTAATGCTGGTCAATTTACCGGCTGTAATATATTTTAATTGACTGAAAACAGTTTCTATAGCTGAACCGTTTACACGTTGAGGGTAAATGTAATGCATGGGATTTCAAGCAAAAAAATCTTTCACAAATCCTATGAAACCATGAATTGAAGTTCGAAGCAGCTCCCAGGTTTGCCACGATAAAAACAATCTACTGTTTCCTATTTCCTCCCCAGAATTTATCAAGTCTGTTGCCCAATTTTCAAAAAAATTTAAACCTTCGAGCATTGATTTAATGGGGGCTGCATTTTCTGAATCTGCTCGTTGTCTTGATAGAAGGCAATTTTCAAAGATTTTATTGCAGGCAGATAGGTATTCGTAACATTCCATTACTTCCGCTTGATCCGGAGGTGGCTTTTCCCCTTCTCCAGGCATCGGATTGGCATAATTATAGAGTTCACTCAGAACCAAGTCTTGCTGCATAATTTTTGCCGGGGTTACATTTAGTTTCGTCCAAGGGTCCCTGTCAATAAATTCTTTCCGTAAACCTTTAACTTGCACCAATTCATTCTCAATTCGTCGATCATCTTCACGCGCTTTCATTTCAACTAGCTGTTTCCAGCCAAAATGAACTGACTTGCCATTCCCTGTTATTACAAAATCTCGAGAATCTTCATCCTTAGAATGATGTATGGCGTTGACCATGTTTTTAAGTTGGTGAGTTGGACACATAATCCATTAGATCCAAGAGTCTCCGACAACGTAGGGGTTTTTGAACCTTGGTGTTATCGAATAATCAATCTTTCGGTTTTCTTCAATAGTAAGGGTTGGGAAACGTTCAATTTCTAAACTCTGCCGCAAAGAAGCTATGTTTGATGACCCGCCATCACAAACTAAAGCAGACACATATTATTGTTATTGTTGAAGGGGGTGACGCGTCGCCGCGTCGAGCACCGATACCAAAGGTATATTGTGCGCCCCGAGCTGGTTAGACTGCGAAGAGTCCTGTCGCCTCGATGAATCGGAGAATCCGATTGGCCGAGACAGTAGAGAACTGGTTAGGTTCCATAGTATGCATGTCAAAATGCTCGAACCTCATGGCCGCGAGGTAGTCGCAGCTACAGAGGATATGGGAGGAGGTTTCCTCTGCCTCCCGGCCGAACCTACAGAGTGGGTCATCGACGATGCCTAATAAGTGCAGGTGTCTATTCAGCCGGCAGTGTCCAGTGAGGAGACTGGTAACCAGCCTAATTTTACTTTTGGTAAGGGCAAGCAGTTCCTTTGCCCTAGTAATGGAGGGACCCAGGATAAATTCCTTGGCTTGTCTCTGTCCATCCATGTCAAGCCAGAGCTGCAGTTGAAGTGCAGACATCCGGTAGTGAATCTTTTGGCGAATTATGCCATGGGGGATGGGAACCGCAGGCTCAGGTCCGAAGAACTTCGCCTCAGCAAACCCTTTTGGCATACATATCAGCCCTCTCATTGCCCAGGTATCCGCAGTGTCCTGGCACCCACAGCAATTGAACCTTGTTGCGGGCAGCCAGAGAACCCAGCAAATCCAGACAACTGAGGACTAGTCTTGAGTCAACAAGGCACTGATCCAGTGCCATGAGGGCGGCCTGACTATCGGAATAAATCTGAATCGTCCGACCGCGGTAATTTTTCTTGATGCAGAAATCCGCGCATAAACTAATGGCCATGATTTCCGCTTGGAAATCACTGGCAAAGTTGCCGAGGCTCTCGTAAAAACCAAACTTCTTGGTCAAGCAGTAGACCCCGGCACCAGCTCCAGAGTCCGTCTTCGAGCCGTCCGTGAACCAGACGGACTCCCCCCAGTTCCAAGGACTGGGGTGGTCTCCCAATCAGTGCGACTAGGAAAGTGCACGCTGAAGGGCTTGTCAAAATGATATGATACAACAGACTTATCTGAGACCATCGCAAGTGATGGCTCGAGACTGCTGTACTCACTGAAGAGCTTAGTGTGACTGAAGTCCCAGTGCTTGGGCTTCAACCAGCCGTGGTTGTTGAGCCTACAGGCTCCCATAATAGCTTCCTGCTCAATAAAGAGGTGGAGAGGGAGCATATTCAAAAGGATCTCCAGAGAGGCTGTGGGGGTAGTCCTCATGGACCCCGTGATGCCGATGCACGCCAGCCTTTGAAGCTTGCGTAGTTCATCTTGGGCTGTTTTAAGGCGAACCCTGGACCACCAGACAAGAGCTCCATAGGAGACTACCGGCCTGATGATCCTAGTATAAATCCAGTTCACGGCACTATAGCCTAAGCCCCAGGATTTGCTGACTGAACTTCTTAAACGCCAGAATAAAACTTTGGCCTTCTTGATGCTAAGATCAAGATGGGATTTCCAAGTAAGCTTGGCATCAAAGGTCACGCCAAGGTATTTGACCTCGGTGGACTTCGTCAAAACCTGTCCAAAGAAGGAAATATCATTGAAGAGTTCATTGGTCCTCTTCCGGGTAAACATAAGCAGACACATGCAATCCAACTGACTCAAAAACCCAAATACATTTTAAAAGTGTAACTGTTATGTCACAGTTTGGCACGACTTTGGCCATCATAAAATAGGGGCCATTAAATCTTCCGGGGACACATCTCTAGAGATACTGTAAAACGTATTCCGCTTCAAGCACCCCCGAAACATCTTTATCTTTGTAAATATCTTGAGCATTCCTTAGCTGCCTGTTTTGAGCAATCCTCTTCTTTCTGGAATTTGGGGTTAGAAGAACGATAGGACAGCTTGAACTAACTAACTGCCGCCGGTGTTTACGTCCAGGTGAAAGTGCTAACTTCTTTTTCTTTCGATCTTGTAAATACCTAATGAAAACAATTTGTAAATTTTCAGATATTTTACTTAAAAGGACAAGTCCCGTTTAAAATGCAGTTTTCAAGCACAAGTTAGGGTTGTTGATTTTCTTTTTCTCTTTAAAATAAAACGGTTTCGTTAAAATAGGTTCAAAACTCGCAAAGATATTAATTTTTAAACTAATTGAAAACTTCGGTTCATTAATCATGGGGTTAAATTTTTAAATAATACTTTTCCAACAAATTCCAAAAAACAATTACAAGTTTAGAGATCGACAATGGGGACACTGATAAGTGCGTTTAAGAAGATTCTCTTTAGGAACATTTGATGGTGGTATATACCATGATTTGCAATGCATTGATTGATATCTTTCATAAGGCCAATTAAACTTCCGGAGGCTTTTTGTTTGCGGCGCGTTTTCACAGTTAACCTATAAAAAAGTAACAAAGTATTACTTGACTGGCTTCGTCCAATACCACTTAGTTTGTAGAAATACTTTTGCAATCCCAGGACAGAAGACGTGGAATTTGTTTAGTTTATCCAAAGCTCTTTTAATAACTTCTTCAATAACAACTTCACCATCATGATTGTAAAATGTATCAACCTCTGACTCTTGAAACAATGTTAAAACAATAATCTGCCCATTTTCTGAAAACAGCAACCTAATAGGTGAATCCTTATATCCATGTAAATCAACCAACGAGATATCCCTTGTTATTTCTAATTGCTCAATAACTCCATGCTCGTTCTTCTTCAAAGTCAATTGCAATCCACCTTTGAAATGTTCCACAATAAATATATTTTGCTTATATAATTTAGTAAAAACTTACTTATGTTTAGATTTGAAATATAATCATTGAGAAGAAAAAGCACCGATTTGCCCTTAGTAGACTCCTCCGTTAATTTCTGCTTTTTTGGCTCGCGCAATTCATCATATAATTTAATAACCTGACAATCATCCGTTGAGGTTGCCTTTTCAAGCTTTCTTTTTTTAACCGTAGCTACCCCTCTCAATAACGGATTAAGTTCATTCCACGACTCCTCGGGTATAACATGACCAAATATCTCGGTTTGGCTTTCAGAGCTTCTTAAATGACCAAGGCTTATTGATGAACCGCCTAAGCCTTTGCTATCATCAGTTTGTACTAGCTTTGATGTTAAAGTTTTAAAATAAAAGTTTACTTGGGTTACCTGATTTTTCCGCTTAATTTTAGAAGAAAGCATCGCACTGCGTTTTTCATAAATTATTATTTAAGAAACTACAGCCTCTACAGGTATCAGTTAGGCGCAACGAGCAAAATAAAAACAGAACGGTGACTACCGTACTCCGGAAACGGCGGAAGATTTTTTTCCTCTCTATCTCGCTCTTTTCCCAACCCATGAGCCTTTGCAGCGGAACTTCGTAATGCAAATCGTCCAAAAATAAAATCACTCATTTGAAAGCTGTTTGGCTCCTCAATTTAAAGAGGGAAAGATTCTCGGGAGCCCCACAAACAAGGTGCGATGCCTTAGCGAAGCCAAAATTCCAGGGAAGAACTTTACTCTCTTCTATTTTCTCTTGCTTTTACTCCTTGAATAGCACTCCAAAACATATTGCGTTAAAGGTTTTCATACAGTCAATTGTACCAAAATAAACACCAAAAGTAAAAATATAACATATTTAACATACTGTTCTTGTTGAAATGACGTTATACGTCATCTTCTAAGTTTTGCAACTTTAGTCTCTCGTCATTTGTTATGTAGTTTGGTAACAGTGGCGTAAATATTATTCCACTTTTTCCTCGCTTTTTGATGCTGTATTCAAGGTCAATGAACATGGACATGATTTTTTTACTTCTTCATAATTTCTTTCACCACCACCAAGTTTACGGTCCTTGTTTCATAATACTTTAATATTTCTTAGCACTTTCAAAAATGAAAATTATTATTAGGTATAGCAAGAAAGAAATATTCTACTTCTCAATTGTCAAAATTAATTCGAAATTGGAAATAAAAATATCATCTATTGTATAATAATTTTATGACTTACCAATTTGAAAAGGTCATTAGTTCCAATCCATAATACTAAAGTTTCATTTTCAACGTTTGAAAGGAAATTTCTTGTCGATTGTATAGTTGTATCTGATTTGCACGTTTTTGTGGTATGATAATATCTGTTTTCTGTATAGATTTGATCGGGTTTGTTAATGCGTAGCACATATTCTGGTAATAGGCCGTTTTTAACTTTAAACATGAATACCATTAACGCATGTAAATAATATAATTCTGGATTTTTTATGTTAGCAACAGTCCTAGCCAGGGTGGCAGAGGAGATTTTTTTAGATTTAGATATGAGTTTAGAGCACTTCGTATGAATAGCGCTTAGCTTATCTTTATTTGCTTTACCGGCATTGTAGTAAAATATAATCCCATACGCAATAAGTGGCTGAATGCAGGCCATATAGAGCAATCTTTATGGTTTCAGAGTCCAAATAGTTCTGTAACGGTCTTAAAGTCCATAGTCTCATATCAACTTTCTTTACTAAATAATCAACATGGGCCGTCCAAGACAGCTGATCATCTAACCATAGGCCCAAATATTTAAACTGGCTAACTCTCTTAACTGTACCATGACACAGGTACCTCCTTCCTTAGACTCGTTTCTCATTTTCTTGTTCGGGGAGATTAACATGAAATTTGTTTTGTCAATATTTATGATATGGCCTTTACTCGTAACTTTATTTTTTAGATTGGTGAAATCATTTTCAACATCTCTAATTAGATGCTGTAAATTATTATTAGCTGCCACAAGAGCTGTGTCGTCCGCATATTCTTTGGAAACCGATCCTTTTAAAGAGTCATGAATATCTGTCGTATATATGTTAAAAAGTAGCGGGCCCATAACGCTACCCTGAGGTTCACCATGTTTAATGACCAGCTTATCAGAGTAATGCCCTTTATGAATATGATATACTATCTGCCCTCGTGCTGCAAGGTAGGTAGTAAACCAGTTCAAGGCAATATCACTTATACCCTGCTGCTCAAGATCAGATAGTAGTAAGTCATGTTGAACAGTGTCAAATGCCTTTAACATGTCAATAAAAACTAGCATGACATATAGTCCATTATTGAGATTTTTAGCCACATCGTATTTATACGATGAGGCTATTAGTTTGTCCCGCGAGCCTGTGGTGGTGGTGGTGGTGGTCGTCGTGGTAGTAGTTTTTCGCGATTTGGAATGTGGTCAGAGTTACTCAAAGAAATGGTTATGTCAGAGCTAACAGAAGAAATGGTTATTTTTTTTCTGTTTTTTTTATTCTAAGAAATGGTAATTTTTCTTTTGGATTCTAAGAAATGGGGCATAAGTCTATGTTGTAAGATAATCTTGGCATAAGTCTATATGCACTTATAAGTGACCACGATCGTATCTTTGGGGTCGGATACTTCTGAACTTGTATGAACAACATGCACTTATAAGTGACCACGATCGTATCTTTGGGGTCGGATACTTCTGAACTTGTATGAACAACATGCACTTATAAGTGACCACGATCGTATCTTTGGGGTCGGATACTTCTGAACTTGTACGAACAACATGCACTTATAAGTGACCACGATCGTATCTTTGGGGTCGGATACTTCTGAACTTGTATGAACAACATGCACTTATAAGTGACCACGATCGTATCTTTGGGGTCGGATACTTCTGAACTTGTATGAACAACATGCACTTATAAGTGACCACGATCGTATCTTTGGGGTCGGATACTTCTGAACTTGTATCTTTGGGGTCGGATACTTCTTTGAACAACATGCACTTATAAGTGACCACGATCGTATCTTTGGGGTCGGATACTTCTGAACTTGTACGAACAACATGCACTTATAAGTGACCACGATCGTATCTTTGGGGTCGGATACTTCTGAACTTGTATGAACAACATGCACTTATAAGTGACCACGATCGTATCTTTGGGGTCGGATACTTCTGAACTTGTATGAACAACATGCACTTATAAGTGACCACGATCGTTTCTTTGGGGTCGGATACTTCTGAACTTGTATGAACATGGGGGGTCGGATACTTCTGAACTTGTATGAACATGGGGGGGGTCGGATACTTCTGAACTTGTATCTTTGGGGTCGGATACTTCTGAACTTGTATCTTTGCGGTCGGATACTTCTGAACTTGTATCTTTGGGGTCGGATACTTCTGAACTTGTATCTTTGGGGTCGGATACTTCTGAACTTGTATCTTTGGGGTCAGATACTTCTGAACTTGTATCTTTGGGGTCGGATACTTCTGAACTTGTATCTTTGGGGTCGGATACTTCTGAACTTGTGTCTTTGGGTTTTTACGATTGCGTACTAACTACAGTGTTTCACAAGTAAAACGTTCTCGATTGCTGGAGCCTTACAAACGATGGGGCTCTAATCTGGCCGGGGCCATCTTGTTTAAGATGGTTTCGTACAGGTCAAAGATACAGGTTATAGTAGAGTGGCCTGATCTGAATCCACTTTGGTATTGATATAAAGCGTTGTTATTTTCCATGTGGTGGTATACCGATTTATACACTAATTTTTCGCATATAAGAGATAAGGTCGGCAGAAGAGAGATCGGTCTATAGTTTTTGGGTATTCTTTTATCTCCAGATTTAAAAGCTGGGATAATTTTCGCAGTTTTCCATTGTGGAGGGAACACGCCCGTAGACAAGATCATGTTTATAATAGTGGTTAATGGTCTAGCAATTATCGCTGCTAGGCCCTTATATATTACCGGACCAAAATCCTCTATTCCACTAGCCTTATTTATTTTCAATTGTTTCAGCATATTAAATATTTCATTTTCAGTAACAGGCGGGAAAGTTGAGAGCAGTTTACATTTATCCTCTGCATTTGATTGAACTGATTTAGGTAAAACAGGGAGGGTAGCCGGCACTAGGTCATTTTATTCTAGTAGGTCACTAGCCACATTTATATAATATTTATTTAGTACATTTACTATATCTCTGGGAGAATCAATAGTATCAGTACCTATCTTAAGACAAGTAATTAATTTATCCGACACTTAGTGGCGTCGTCGTGAGGATAAGACGTGTGTTTTTTTGCTCTTCGATTTTGTGTTTAGCCTAGGCTTAGCTTCATGGATAGGACAACTTAACTTAGAGTTTCCATTGAGAAACTTATAACTTTGACTTGCAACATTCTTGCTTAATTGATGAAATGAAGCATTGTCTGCCAAATTGTGAATTTAGAGGAGCCGGAGAGAAAACCTCTCCAGTCAGCTTGAGGTAAAATAAAATTACAGTTATCCAAGAATCTACCGCTAATACTTTTGGACTTTTGGACGGGAAAATAAATCGTGCCCTGGTAAAGCCAGGCCTATCAGTAAACCCGTCTTCTAAACCGGGACCTGACTCTCATAACAAAGATTCTCATAACAAGGATACCCAAGCCATATGGCATGCCCCTCCTTTAATTATGCCGGTGCCTTTTCAGGAGAAGTCATATACTAACATCCTGAATCGCAATACAGTTTAGAGACAAAACCATACAACTTATCCCGAACCTAAAGCACAACAACCTCAGCCAACAGTGAACAAGTTCAAACCTGGAAAATTGAAACGCCCTAATGGTATTGGTAAAATGCCGGAAGACCGTGTTACTTCTTGTAAAATTAGGGCTGCAACCAAACAGACGTATGACTATTTTATCGGAAATTGTTCGAGTAAGGCTAGAGAAGCTGTGATAAAAGATCACTTAATTGACTCTGGCATTACCGACGTTAGCATTCGGCAAACATATAAAACCAAAATTGGCAATACTGGTGTTAGAAATTTCATTATGAGAACAAATAGTGAGGCTAAGAAATTATTAAATCCGCTACTATGGCCTTCCGGGGTCTCTTGCAGAAAACTATCCGGTAGTCAGCCTCGTGAGGACTCTCCAAAGACCTGGGGTACAAACGATGATGCTAACTTACTAGTCTGGTCAAACTCACCTAAGTATACATATCAACTTACAAACGGTAACTCCGAGGTCTGCGTACAAGATATACTGTTGCATCTAAACGACTTAAACATTGACTCACCAAAAGTAACCATAAGCAAAAACTCGGAATACTGGACTACAAATTTTATTATTGAGTGCAGTAGTAAATTTGACAGTGTCATTAGAGATGTACAAAATTGGCCGAACCCCCTACGGATCAAAAGTCTATGGGCGATTCCTAGCCCAGAAGTAAGTGATGTCGATAGTGACCTTGACAATACAGTATGACTAGACTCAGAAGGCTCTATCAACCAAGTTGATGATGTCAATAGTAACCGTGATAATACAGTATGACTGGACTCAGAAGGCTCTATCAACCAAGTCAAAATAATCTAGGCAAAGCCGCCCATGGTCTTAGAATAGGTCATCTAAATATAAGAAGTATTAAGTACAAAATTCATGAAATTGAGTACTTATTAAGGGAGAACAATATTGACATCTTAGGTGTCACAGAGACCTGGCTAAATGATTCAATCCCTGATGTGGTTTGTTAAAAAGGGAGGTGGTGGAGTAGGGATTTTCTGCAAATTACATTTAGTGGAAATTATACCTGAAAACCAGCCGGAAAACTCGGCTTTGGAATCCATTTGGATTGAGATGCTTTTCCGAAATTCGGGAAGGTTCTTTATAGGATTTGTTTATATTCCGCCAGTGGTTAATATGACTGATACCCTAGAGGACTTACATAATTTCCTCTCCTGTTTAAATAGTAGGCCTAATACAGAGTTAATTCTATTAGGTGATACAAACTGCGATATTTTACCCAAAATTAAAACGGCAAAGACCAAATTACTAATGCAAGCTTTAAAAAATTATAAACAAGTAGTTGCTAAGCCTACCAGAATAACTATCGACACTACAACTTTAATAGACCATATCTATACGAACTTTCCAAACCGAATTATTGGCAGCTTTGTGCAAACTTGTAGCGCCTCGGATCACAACCTTACCTGGATTATATGGAAGAAGTCCTGTCCAAAGATATCCAAAGTAATAAAACCTGTTCGGAACTTCAAGAATACTAATATGGACCTTCTAGTATCTAATATTCAACGGGACTTAGGGAACATCAATTTTGAACTCAATGATCCCGAAAAAGGGCTTGAACTATTTTTACAAACAATTAACTTGCATTTAAACATCCATGCCCCTATTAGGAAAAAATATGTCCCTGAGAAAAGCAACCCCTGGCTAACGCCTTATATCAAGCATCAAATGCACTTACGAGATGTATGTAAAACAAAATCTAGGAACCCTGGTGTAGTAGAAATATTTGGTCCACTGTAAGGAAGCAAAGGAATTTCGTGAACTCCTTGATATATAAGAGCAAAACTAGCTACTTTAAAAATTCTCTAACTCAGGACTCCACTAGGTCTACTTTCTGGAGGGTAATTAAGCCGCATATGAGTCATTGCGATGGCTCAAATCGTATCTGACAAATAGGGAGCAAATAGTTTATCACAACGACTGTTACTCGAAAAAGAGAATGGTTAAGCACGGGGTCCCTCAGGGTAGTGTCTTAGGTCCAATATTATTTAACGTATATACATCGGAAATGCATAAGACACTGAAAACTTCTCACTCCAATGAATACGCTGACGATACCGCCCTAATAGGGGCGCACACAAACCTGGAAAAACTGACCAGGGATATGGAACAAGACGTCAATAAATTAAAAGTTGTCCTGAGAGCCAAGGGTCTTATACTGAATGAAGAGAAAACCAACTTCATGATTTTCGCCCCAACCAGAAAAATGAACGACGAGGCAATAGATATCATAGATCTATGCGGGGGAATAATAAAGCGAGCTAGAAAATTTAAGTACCTGGGTCTCTGGATAGACGAACATCTAACATGGAAAGGTCATATGGATCACATAGCCAAGAAAGTAAATACCCGGTTATGGATTCTGAAGCCAACGCAAAAATGCCTAGATACACAGACTATGAAATTAATTCATAATGCATGCATAAAACCCCTAATTCAGTACGGGAATATCTTTTATCAAAACTCCAGCAACGAAAATCAGACCAGATTAGAAAAACTGCATAACCGGTGTGCAAAAGTAATAGCCAAGTCCCATAAATATGAATCAGCCACGGCTGCAAGAATTACGGCATATGTAGACTCCCCAGAATATGGCTATTACCTAGATATTCTGACATTAATGTTTAAAGTAATAAATAACATTGCTCCGAACTTCATTATACATTGGTTCTCACACCACAATACAAACCAGACGAGGGGAAGCGTCCTCAATTTTTATAACGAGCCTTTTAACTCTAAATATCGAGCTAAAAGCGTAAAATTCCAGGGCATAAAAATCTGGAATGACCTGGATAGACCGACAAAGAGCTTACCAACCATATCGAAATTTAAACAAAGCCAAAAATCTGGCAACCAAATATGCGTTATAAGTTGGAAATAGCTAAAGGTCATGTGGGGACAATAAACTATCTATCTACTGAGAATCCTGATTGTTGGTTTTGATATTTACCCCTCGCGGGCGTAGGGAGTAAAATACTAATTTCCCTCAGTCTCACAAGGAATGGGGGGGGGGCCGCAAGTCAAATTTTTTCTCTGCTGAATTGATGCGTACGCGAATCATCTTGTGGTAAAAGATGGGAATCCATAATATGTGAGTATTTATACATATCCATTGTGTTACACAAATGTATCTAAAGAAATTTACACATACCGTTCTAGGGAGGCTCTTACACGCGCCCTCTGAATAACGTAACCTCTGGATTCAAGTAAGGCCTGAATCATCCTGCAGCCCATTCTCCTGTTTGACTGAATTATTGGAGAAATAAGTTTGTAGCGGATGCGCTACTGAGCCTTCATAATCACTCATAGCTAAGCTTACATCCGGCTCCCTTCGCTCTCTAATCTTATGTTTTTTTATATTAAGACTTTTTTAACCTCAAAATAGATTAGAACATGAGTGGGATAGGTGGGGTCTCATATAGCACCTTCGGTGAGCGCCCCCTATATTGAGCCAGGCCTATTTCTAGGGCTATATAAAGTCAGGTCAGCTGTGTATTAAAGTCAGTGTACAGTTTCATCTTGGTGCAGTCTGTTAAGCAGTCTATCTCATTAGTCATCATGATAGTATCCTGATAGAGTGGCAGTTTATCATGAATTATCGTTGGTGTTAGTAGAGAGTTAGTTAGCCAGTGCGGTAGGCCCGTAGGCCGTATTCACCTTCTAAGCTAAGGCCTGTTTAGTTGTAGGGTAGATTGACCTTAAACGAGACAATCCAGTGATTAAATCCTTTATGACTAGTTTCCGCGCGTTAACGTTCTCAGTTCGTGCCATCACTTCAGTAGGCCTAAGATGGAACACAAATGGCTCTACTTCAACCCTAGTAAGTGTTGCTTATTTTAGCTACCTCAGAAAGGCACACCCCTAGTCTGGCGCTCTCACTACCCATCCTATCACTATCATTGTAATTAGCATTATCATTTATTTATTTCTTTCTATAATTATATATTGTAACAATTACTAACCCCAATTGAACCTGAACAAAAGAGTTCAAACATATTTTTACTGGTTTTCAGCTCATTGTTTTATTCGTAACCTAGCTTTTTCAGCAAATCGGTTGCAAGTTAATCCAGTTGTTGATCACTTAGAATTGTATGCATTCCTCTAACAGACATATGATAATCACTGCTGTCAAAAATTCGAGTTTAGCTTTTGCCTCTGACTTCAGTTAAAACTAACGAACATGGTTACTATTTAACTTACGAGAGTCTACGATTAATTGCTGATTGTGATACCCCAAACATAACAGATATTTGCCTTATTGTAAATTGAAAATTTAACAGATAGGCCAGTTGATCTTTTCGAATCATATAGGAAGGTGGACCAACATTTCCACTGTGTTCTAGTGGAATGTGTAAACTAAGAGGGCCTTGGCTATTTTCAATAGTGCGCGAAAGGTGCTGTCTAAAATTTTCTAAACTCTCAATAACTTCAAGATTATATATTTTCAGGAATATGGTCTGTATTTCAATTAAATTTAGAAACAATAAGCCCAATCCTCATTTCGCATGTGTCCAAAAGCTCTTGATTAACATTGTATGTAGATAATAGTCTACTAACATCACTCACTATAGTTTCGCAAAGCGAGAAAAAGCCATCCAAATTGGTAACTATGGCGTTTATGTCTACTTGGCATTGAATGAATTCGAGTAACATCAGTCAGAAACAGGAGATGAATGAAATTTATCAAAAATCGCGCATCAAGCTTTCAAGCATAGTTTGTTGAAGAAATGGTAAGCTAACATGATTACGAATTGAAGTGTCAAATTTTAGAGTTCATTGAAGAAATTGTAAGGTAAAACTGAAGTAAGCTCAGTGTAGTAGTGTGGTTTTAATTTGGAGACTTACATTAAGTGAAAAAAACTTTAACATATTATAATAATTAAAATAACCGGTCCGTATTGTAGCGCCAAGTTTTATCATTTTCAATATTTCTACAATCATGCCATAAATCTATGCTATTTCTTTCAAAGTTCAAAAACCGTCTCTACTTTTAGCAAACTTGTAAATCACAGATAAATCTAGTATGTCACCCTGACCCTTTATTATTTCTTAGAAATAGCTCAAACTCGGTAGGAAAGGTTTCTTAATGCAATGGCCATGCATTTGACCTTATCTCCCTAGCGTCCCATTCCCTGGTTAAAGAGAGGACCTTCTGCTGGTCCCCTCTCTACCCATTAGCGGTGCTCGCCTTTTATCATAGCTTAATCTTTGGTTCCATCGGTTTCTTTCGAAGTTTTTAACAGTTTATGGCGTTCACTATGACTCTCCCTTATCCCAATATTTTCAATACTTCGTACGAGTAATTGCCAAATATTCAAGGAATAGTAAAAGTGTTCCTTTATTACAAAATTTATGACCATGTGTGTATCTATGTATATATGTTGGCAATTAGCTAATGGGTGCGATGTGTGGGATCTGTGCGCGAAGCATCCGTTCCCATGACCTTTGAAATGGAAAGGGGTAAAAGACCCCTCAAGAGGTGGTGGCTAACGCGACAAAAAGCGACCAATCACCGGTGTCTTGAGACACGTGACTTATAACTCGTGACAATGAGAGGCCCATGCCCCATGTCGCCAGTAGGTTTCCCGGTTCGACGTAACCAAGGCCAGACTCGCCGATTGGTGCCTGCCTTGACACCAGACAATTAATAAAGGATAAAAACGCCGGACACGAAGAAAAAGAGAGACTTTGCCTTTGACTAAAATCCAAAAAGAGCTGGAGAACATCTAGCCGCTCCGGACTTCTTGCCCAACACCGAGGTTGTTCCCGTCTCGCCTTCGAGAATGCTGAAGACTTAAACCGGTGCCATTTGGCGAACTTTATAAAAGAGGCTTTGGCGCAACGCGATCAACTATACCGCGAACGCGATCCACCGCCCGCACAAAGGTCACCGTAAGTCTAAAGTGCCATGCACTATAAATTTGTAAATATGTATATATGTTCTAGATTCAATCCTTGTAAATTTTAAGGAGTATATTTAATGTCTCAATCGAGACGTAATTTATTTTTATGTTTTATGATTATTAAAAGGCAACTCGTACGAAGTATCCCCTCGCAATGTTTATTTATTTAATTTAAGCGTCACTACATGCAGAAGCCACTTCACCTCTAGACAACTCGCAAACCCTGAAAGTTTAGCGAGGAACCCGCAGCGTTTCTTAAGGATAGTTCAATTCTAGCCGTAGTTTCGTAATGTTTGAAAGGTTTAAGGATTAAGTTTAAAAGTTTTCATTCAAACAAAGGTTTTGGAACAAAACGCGTTACAAATTGGGGGTCCGCCCGGGATTAGTTGGTTCATTAAAGTTAATTGATAAGGTTTAGAAAGAATTTTGTCGAGTGGCTTCCACTGTAGTGATTATAGGTTTCAATTGTTATTGTTTATAGTTTACTATTTTGTGATATGATTCAGATATTTGTTTGTTTATCTTTACCTATTTACCGAATTTACCGAAACAACGCTATATACAGTTTTATTAACATTTAATGAGTCTAAACTCCATGAATCAATATAGTCGGTTCTCTGACGAACATATCGTCGCTTTACAAAATTCCAGGGCAGATAGATATAATACTCGTAGCCAAAGGCAAAGTAACTCCTTGATTATGGGGCCTGTATTAAGAAGTAACCCACCGTCCCTTCGCAGTACTTCCCCTGTTCGTTCCTCCTTAGGAGGGTCAGTTAGTATGTTAAATTTGAGTAAGGATGCTTATCCCTTGCCCCGGATAGATGACATCTTGGACAGTATACACAAACCCAGTGACATAACCACACTAGATATGAGAAGCGGATACTGGCAAGTTCCACTTCACAAAGAACATAGAGATATAGTTGCCCTGGTCACCCATCGTAGATTATTCAGACCAAAAGTATTAATGTTCGGGCTGTGGTCACCCATCGTGGATTATTTAGACCAAAAGTATTAATGTTCGGGCTGACGAATGCTCCAGCCACGTTTCAAAGGATGGTTAATAACCTGTTTTCGGTTATGTCTGATAGAGGGGTGTGCGCGTATCTCGACGATTTAATTATCGCGTCCGCTGATTTCGATACTCACATGGCAACTTTAGAAGAGGTTTTTAATAGACTACCAAATGCGAGCCTTACAGTAAAAGCGTAAAAGACGCAATTTTGTCAAAATGAGTGTAGAATACTGGGTCATATAGTGAACAATTCCGGAATTAAAGTGGACCCAGAGAAAACATCGACAATGAGCAACTTTCCAACCCCCCGTAACATTCGTCACCTTCGCCAGTTTTTGGGTATGGCAAGTTATTATCGTAGATTCATCCCAAACTTCGCCAAAATAGTTAATCCCTTAAACACCCTCCTGCATAAAGACCAGAAGTGACGATGGACCCCGGTACAAGAAGAAGCCTTCAACACTATTAAGCAGTGCTTATCGACTGCGCCTATCTTAAGTTCCCCGATTACTCGGTTCCTTTTAAGATCAACACGGACGCTTCGAACACAGGGGTGGGCGAAGAATTCTCCAGCTATAGACGTCAAATCGATTTATACAAATCACGCGTCATTTATTGATCTACAACCTAACAAATTTTTTTCGATTAACTCTAACTTTCGCCTTACTATTTGTGTTTACTTTATATTTTTGTTTATCGAATTATGGCATGTAACATTGTATATTTTGAGTATGGTTCTAGTCGGACTAATTTTTGCACTAGGTGCACTGCATTTTTTCTAAATCATAAAACCTGGCAGAAACACATGCCATCCCACGGCCTTCCCCTGTCAAGTCTGAAATATACTTGCCCCTCTTGTGATTTTGTTTCCGATACGATTTTCGGCGTTTCTTCCCATTTCCCGCGTTGCCAACATTGCCCGCTCAAGCTCTCACCTTTCAATGCTCCTATTGCTCACGTTCTTTTAGCTCCTCCGGCGGTTTGCACGTTCACCAACGGCGTCTCCATATATCCGAATATCCGAATACTGCTCCGCCAACGCGATAACTCCCGCTTCGCGCTACTGGGACAATGAGCAAACGGCTACCTTGGCGAAGCTCGAAAGTGACTTAGCGCCTAATACCCCTTTTATCAACCACGCACTTTCGCGTCTTTTTCGCTCGAAATCCGTGACCGCCATTCATAATAAACGGAAGCAACCCCAATACAAGGAACTCGTCCACTCTCTACGCGACCCCGATCGATTGCCAAATTCGTTGCCCTCTACGCCCATTGTTTAATCCACTACCGGTTCGCCCTTATCTCCCTTTAAAGTCACCTTAACAGCGGATACCACTGTTCATCCTTCAAACGGCTCTTTCCGCCGCTTTGGCGGCCATGGAGAGTGCAACGCCTCTGGACGAACCTCACATCAATCTAGCTTTATCGCAAATATTCACGGCGCGCACCCTACAACAGATTACCCAACACCGCCGTACTCGCAACTATCGTGCCTCCGTTTCCCTTTAACGGTCCATTAAGGCTGCTAACCAGGCCTTGCCCACAACATCGGTAGCACCGACCCTTCCTTCGCCGCAGCCTCCTATTACCATTCCCGTGGGCTTTCCTGCATTTTTTGAGTCTCTGACGACCGATCGTGACTGTCCTGCAGAGATCACGGATATTGCATGCAAACTTATCGCACATGACGCCTGCGTCCTTGACTATATTATGGCCTATCTTCAGAAGCAACTACCACGTCCCGCGCTACCAAAGCCAACCCACCCACCGTCCAACCACAGCGTAAAACAACAAAACGTAAACAATACGGATTTTTCCAACGCCTCTTCAAATGGAACCGCCGGAAGCTCGCTAAACTCATCCTCGATCCCGCCCCTGAGTCGTCTCTTAGTCCCGGTAGTGACGACATACGCGACACCAACGTCTCTCTTTTCTCTAAACCCGGTCTAATCGTCTCTGCGCCTTTTGTCGCTAAGCCATTGTTATCACCTACATACTACCCCGTCACTGAAGCGGAACTTAAATCGGCCTTTCTTCGGCAGGCGTCATCGTCCCCAGGACCCAATGGCCCTATCCTCAAGGACCTGCACAAGCTTAACCCTAAAGCGCTCCTGTGTTTATAACGCGTTCCTATACTATCGTAATATTCCCGCGACCCTCAAGAACTGCCGTACAGTCCTCAAACCAAAAAAGGATGACCTGTCTCGCGCAACCAATTGGCGTCCCATAACAATACTCTCTATTTTTATCCGGGTTCTACATAACATCCTTGCCCATCGTCTGCGCCTTTCTCTCGACCTTAACCCTGCCCAACAAGCTTTTGTGGCTGAAGATGGTGCCATGGCCAATACGCTCGTGTTGGACTACCTTATCAACGCTGCTTAGAAGAAACGTCGCGCCCTTCCTCTAGCATCTATTGACGTGGCTAAAGCGTTTGATAGTGTCCATCACTCTTCGGTGTCGCGCGCTTTACGTCATCTTGGGGTCGAAGAACCTCTTATTGAATATATTTTGGCTACCTACAATGATGCTTCAACGACAATGTCCTGCGGAGGTCAATCTGTGGGTCCAATTAGACTTACTTGCGGGGTCAAACAGGGTGATCCGCACTCACCCTTGCTCTTCAATGCGGTTATCGGCGAATTTCTTGACACCCTTCCAGACGAAATTGGGGTGAAAATTGATAATGCCACTGTCCGGGCCATCAGCTTTGCGGACGACATTGTTCTGGTAGCCTCCTCGGCGTTTGGCATGCGTGTTCTGCTAGACACTTTGGTTAACTATATGTCTGCACGGCAGCTCGCGGTTAATCCAACCAAGTGCGCAGCGCTGGCTTTTCGTAAACATGGGAAATCTGGACGAATTACCCCGGTTTTTACGCCGGTCTTCAATCTATCAAATGTAGCAATACTCTGTATTACGTCCGATGCCCTATTTACCTACTTAGGCATCGACTTTGGCCTTAACGGTAAAGTCAAGCAACAAACTGAAAAATTCAAGAACCTGCTATGTCTTTTGGGTGCATCACCGCTAAAACTGCAACAAAAACTGACTATTTTACGGACTTGCCTGTTGCCCCGCTTCGAGCATGTCCTTTCGCTCTCCTTGCTTACCAGGTCCTTCGACATACTTACCCAATCATTCGTTGAACCACACCTACGTTTGCCTCACTACTGTCCCGACGCCATGTTTTATACACCAAGTCGGGAGGGGGGGCCTTGGCCTCCCTTGCTTCTCAACCTCTATGCCACTGAATTTCCTTAGTCGCGTATCGGACCTCCGTTCCAACGGTTGGAGCGCCATCCGCGAACTGGTTCAAACACCACTAATCGTCGCTATATGCAACAACACTCTCTCATACCTCGACGGCTTACCAACTGACAAATCCGCGCTTAAATCCTATTACCGCGACAAATTTTTAGACAACGTATACGGCCAATGGCTGCATCATGGTACCAACCAAGTGTCTCACTTCTGGCTGGGTAGTAATTCTACCGATCTTGACGCTCGTTCATTCATCAAAAAACTAAAACCAAGATTTAATCTCTTACCTTGCCGAGGCGCCCCAGGGAACAATTCTGACAAGTCTTGTCGCGCTGGCTGTACACACCATGAACCCATGTCCCACATTCTGCAGGGGTGCCCAATTTCTCACGCAAACCGGGTCATTCGACATGACAAACTGCTTGCCTTTGTATATATGACCGCTTCAAATAATCCCGATTGGACAGTATTCAAAGAGCCGCGACTCGTGTGCCACGACGACTCGGGTCGCGACCTCGTTTACAAACCAGACTTAGTTTGCGTTTCTTCCACCACGGTCCTTATTTGCGACGTCGCTGTCTCTTGGGAGGGTTCTCAAACCCTATCTCAAACGTACGCGCTGAAAAGTCAGCAGTACAACTCAACACCCATTGTAAACACACTACGCGAATCGTACCCAAATAAATCTCTTGAATTCTGCGCATTTGTTGTTTCTGCCAGGGGCTTATTTTGTGAGGAGAATTCTCATTTTTGTACCAGTCTTAAACTGGGCAAGGGCTTTCAAATAACGTGTGTTAATTTAGTAATGGAACAATCTATTTATATTTATCAAAATTTCATGAAGGCGGTTTATTCAATGAATGGCTAAACTAATTTCTGATTCGCTTTTAACTACATTTACTATTGGTTTCGAACTTAATTTACAAATATGTTTCTTAACTGGCCACTTTAAATTCGTCTTTTTTATTTACCCGCCGCCCCCTTTTTTATATAGTTATCCCTATTAAATTTATTTTTTATTTTTTAAGGGCCATATTGCCAACATACGGTTAAATCAGTCGCCAACGACGGCAGTATATACGGCCGATCGCACTGGCGCGTTACCAGGTATTCACCCTGTTTACACCCCTCAAGTTTTACTTACTTTCTATAACATTAACCAAAGAGCTTTCTTGATTAATAGAGTGGTTATATTTTTAGCCTCTACTATTGTCGTTAGTTTTATATAAGCTATTGCTGCATGTAGGGGCTATAATCCGGTCCGTGACATTTAGGCGCTGCCACTTAGGCGCTGGTTATTTAGGCGCCGCCATTTAACCGCCAAGACAATTAGGCGCCGTGACATTTAGGCGCCGCGACATTTAGGCGCCGCGACATTTAGGCACCGTGACAATTAGGCTCCGCGACATTTAGGCGTCGAGACATTTACGTGCCAATAATTTTTCCATTATTTCTTCTAAAAATGCGTAATGACCTCTCAATTTGGCAACCCGTGTATTGTCCTTGTGCGTCACTGCAGGACTATGTTCGCAATCCCCATTGAAGGAAACGAAACCTTACCTGTTTTTACAAAACATATCATAAAATAATGAAAAAAAACCATAACCTAACCTAACCTAAGTTGGGAAGTCAATGAAAATAAACAACAATATTTTGGAAAAGGCATATTATTTTGGAAAGTCAACGAACATGAACAACAACATTTTTGAAAAGGCGTATTATTTTAGGAAGTCAAAGAACATAAATAACAATAATTTGGAAAAGGCATATTATTATGGGAAGTCAATGAAGATAAAACAATATTTAGGAAAAGGCATATTATTATGGGAAGTCAATGAAGATAAAACAATATTTAGGAAAAGGCAAATTATTTTGGGAAGTCAATAAAGATAAAAGAACAAAATATTTTGGAAAAGGCATATTATTTTGGGAAGTCAATGATGATAAACAACAATATCTTGGAAAAGGCATATTATTTTGGGAAGTCAAAGAAGACAAGCAACAATATTTTGGAAAAGGCATATTATTTTGGAAAGTCAACGAACATGAACAACAACATTTTTGAAAAGGCATATTCTGGCCAGGGCAGCCGGAATCCGTAGAAACCGCCAAACTGGACATGCAGGGCACCCACAGTGCCACGACCCCTGGGCGCTTTCTGGCTAGACCAAAGCCGGCAGCCTGCGCGCTGGATAAACCCCGACCGAATAGGACTTCGGATCTCATCCTAAACAGCCCCCTGCATGTCCCAGCCCTGGCATCCCTCCGCACAAAAGGGATAAACACTAATACATCTCCACGGTGACCAATCGGCATGTTTGACACTACCGGTAACGCCCAACGCTTCCTCAATGCGACTGACATCTTACGTAGTGAGAGCAAGGCGCGGCAAGTTTTAAACGGACCATTGCCAAAGTCCGAAACCTCAACAGAGGATGGATACACTTAGTCTGGCACCTCCGTGATGACCAACCGGCATGAGTAGCTCTATCGGCATCGCTCATCGCTTCTCAGATACACACAAGCCCCCGCCACCACGTCAAGGTGGTACCCATGGGGGGAGTAGATAGGGACAATGGAAATCTCGTTAATCATTCATGCGCGTCACTAATTAGATGACGAGGCATTTGGCTATTACAACTTTTATTTTCAATTTTGACCCATTGATAACGGTATACAGATTATAGCGGAACGGGACATTTGGGCGCCGACATTTAGGCGCCGGTCATTTAGGCATCGCCACTTAGGCGCCGGCACAGTTAGGCGCCGCGACATTTAGGCTCCGCGACAATTTGGCGCCGCGACATTTAGGCTCCGCGACAATTTGGCGCCGAGACATTTAGGCTCCGCGACAATTTGGCACCGACACATTTAGGCTCCGCGACAATTTGGCACCGAGACATTTAGGCGCCGAGACAATTAGGCGCGCGACATTGCCGAAAAATTTTCGTGAAAGATTTGAGATATTTAATAAAGAAACATGGCTAGTACTTTTAGGCTTATATTCTTTTTATTCAACTGACATCAGAGTTCAACCATGTTGTTGTTTATCTTCTTTGACTTCTCAAAATAATATGCCTTTTCCAAAATATTGTTGTTTATCTTCTTTGACTTCTCAAAATAATATGCCTTTTTCAAAATATTGTTGTTTATCTTCATTGACTTCCCAAAATAAAATGCCTTTTCCAAAATATTGTTGTTTATCTTCATTGACTTCCCAAAATGATATGCCTTTTCCAAATTATTATTTATTATCTTTGACTTCCCAAAATAATATGCCTTTTCCAAGATATTTTTGTTTATCATCATTCACTTCCCAGAATAATATGCCTTTTCCAAAATATTGTCGTTTATCTTCATTGACTTCCCAAAATAATATGCCTTTTCCAAGATATTGTTGTTTATCATCATTGACTTCCCAAAATAATATGCCTTTTCCAAAATATTTTGTTGTTTTATCTTTATTGACTTCCCAAAATAATTTGCCTTTTCCTAAATATTGTTTTATCTTCATTGACTTCCCATAATAATATGCCTTTTCCAAATTATTGTTGTTTATGTTCTTTGACTTCCTAATATAATATGCCTTTTCAAAAATGTTGTTGTTCATGTTCGTTGACTTTCCAAAATAATATGCCTTTTCCAAAATATTGTTGCTTGTCTTCTTTGACTTCCCAAAATAATATGCCTTTTCCAAGATATTGTTGTTTATCATCATTGACTTCCCAAAATAATATGCCTTTTCCAAAATATTTTGTTCTTTTATCTTTATTGACTTCCCAAAATAATTTGCCTTTTCCTAAATATTGTTTTATCTTCATTGACTTCCCATAATAATATGCCTTTTCCTAAATATTGTTTTATCTTCATTGACTTCCCATAATAATATGCCTTTTCCAAATTATTGTTATTTATGTTCTTTGACTTCCTAAAATAATACGCCTTTTCAAAAATGTTGTTGTTCATGTTCGTTGACTTTCCAAAATAATATGCCTTTTCCAAAATATTGTTGTTTATTTTCATTGACTTCCCAACTTAGGTTAGGTTAGGTTATGGTTTTTTTTCATTATTTTATGATATGTTTTGTAAAAACAGGTAAGGTTTCGTTTCCTTCAATGGGGATTGCGAACATAGTCCTGCAGTGACGCACAAGGACAATACACGGGTTGCCAAATTGAGAGGTCATTACGCATTTTTAGAAGAAATAATGGAAAAATTATTGGCACGTAAATGTCTCGACGCCTAAATGTCGCGGAGCCTAATTGTCACGGTGCCTAAATGTCGCGGCGCCTAAATGTCGCGGCGCCTAAATGTCACGGCGCCTAATTGTCTTGGCGGTTAAATGGCGGCGCCTAAATAACCAGCGCCTAAGTGGCAGCGCCTAAATGTCACGGACCGGATTATAGCCCCTACATGCAGCAATAGCTTATATAAAACTAACGACAATAGTAGAGGCTAAAAATATAACCACTCTATTAATCAAGAAAGCTCTTTGGTTAATGTTATAGAAAGTAAGTAAAACTTGAGGGGTGTAAACAGGGTGAATACCTGGTAACGCGCCAGTGCGATCGGCCGTATATACTGCCGTCGTTGGCGACTGATTTAACCGTATGTTGGCAATATGGCCCTTAAAAAATAAAAAATAAATTTAATAGGGATAACTATATAAAAAAGGGGGCGGCGGGTAAATAAAAAAGACGAATTTAAAGTGGCCAGTTAAGAAACATATTTGTAAATTAAGTTCGAAACCAATAGTAAATGTAGTTAAAAGCGAATCAGAAATTAGTTTAGCCATTCATTGAATAAACCGCCTTCATGAAATTTTGATAAATATAAATAGATTGTTCCATTACTAAATTAACACACGTTATTTGAAAGCCCTTGCCCAGTTTAAGACTGGTACAAAAATGAGAATTCTCCTCACAAAATAAGCCCCTGGCAGAAACAACAAATGCGCAGAATTCAAGAGATTTATTTGGGTACGATTCGCGTAGTGTGTTTACAATGGGTGTTGAGTTGTACTGCTGACTTTTCAGCGCGTACGTTTGAGATAGGGTTTGAGAACCCTCCCAAGAGACAGCGACGTCGCAAATAAGGACCGTGGTGGAAGAAACGCAAACTAAGTCTGGTTTGTAAACGAGGTCGCGACCCGAGTCGTCGTGGCACACGAGTCGCGGCTCTTTGAATACTGTCCAATCGGGATTATTTGAAGCGGTCATATATACAAAGGCAAGCAGTTTGTCATGTCGAATGACCCGGTTTGCGTGAGAAATTGGGCACCCCTGCAGAATGTGGGACATGGGTTCATGGTGTGTACAGCCAGCGCGACAAGACTTGTCAGAATTGTTCCCTGGGGCGCCTCGGCAAGGTAAGAGATTAAATCTTGGTTTTAGTTTTTTGATGAATGAACGAGCGTCAAGATCGGTAGAATTACTACCCAGCCAGAAGTGAGACACTTGGTTGGTACCATGATGCAGCCATTGGCCGTATACGTTGTCTAAAAATTTGTCGCGGTAATAGGATTTAAGCGCGGATTTGTCAGTTGGTAAGCCGTCGAGGTATGAGAGAGTGTTGTTGCATATAGCGACGATTAGTGGTGTTTGAACCAGTTCGCGGATGGCGCTCCAACCGTTGGAACGGAGGTCCGATACGCGACTAAGGAAATTCAGTGGCATAGAGGTTGAGAAGCAAGGGAGGCCAAGGCCCCCCCTCCCGACTTGGTGTATAAAACATGGCGTCGGGACAGTAGTGAGGCAAACGTAGGTGTGGTTCAACGAATGATTGGGTAAGTATGTCGAAGGACCTGGTAAGCAAGGAGAGCGAAAGGACATGCTCGAAGCGGGGCAACAGGCAAGTCCGTAAAATAGTCAGTTTTTGTTGCAGTTTTAGCGGTGATGCACCCAAAAGACATAGCAGGTTCTTGAATTTTTCAGTTTGTTGCTTGACTTTACCGTTAAGGCCAAAGTCGATGCCTAAGTAGGTAAATAGGGCATCGGACGTAATACAGAGTATTGCTACATTTGATAGATTGAAGACCGGCGTAAAAACCGGGGTAATTCGTCCAGATTTCCCATGTTTACGAAAAGCCAGCGCTGCGCACTTGGTTGGATTAACCGCGAGCTGCCGTGCAGACATATAGTTAACCAAAGTGTCTAGCAGAACACGCATGCCAAACGCCGAGGAGGCTACCAGAACAATGTCGTCCGCAAAGCTGATGGCCCGGACAGTGGCATTATCAATTTTCACCCCAATTTCGTCTGGAAGGGTGTCAAGAAATTCGCCGATAACCGCATTGAAGAGCAAGGGTGAGTGCGGATCACCCTGTTTGACCCCGCAAGTAAGTCTAATTGGACCCACAGATTGACCTCCGCAGGACATTGTCGTTGAAGCATCATTGTAGGTAGCCAAAATATATTCAATAAGAGGTTCTTCGACCCCAAGATGACGTAAAGCGCGCGACACCGAAGAGTGATGGACACTATCAAACGCTTTAGCCACGTCAATAGATGCTAGAGGAAGGGCGCGACGTTTCTTCTAAGCAGCGTTGATAAGGTAGTCCAACACGAGCGTATTGGCCATGGCACCATCTTCAGCCACAAAAGCTTGTTGGGCAGGGTTAAGGTCGAGAGAAAGGCGCAGACGATGGGCAAGGATGTTATGTAGAACCCGGATAAAAATAGAGAGTATTGTTATGGGACGCCAATTGGTTGCGCGAGACAGGTCATCCTTTTTTGGTTTGAGGACTGTACGGCAGTTCTTGAGGGTCGCGGGAATATTACGATAGTATAGGAACGCGTTATAAACACAGGAGCGCTTTAGGGTTAAGCTTGTGCAGGTCCTTGAGGATAGGGCCATTGGGTCCTGGGGACGATGACGCCTGCCGAAGAAAGGCCGATTTAAGTTCCGCTTCAGTGACGGGGTAGTATGTAGGTGATAACAATGGCTTAGCGACAAAAGGCGCAGAGACGATTAGACCGGGTTTAGAGAAAAGAGAGACGTTGGTGTCGCGTATGTCGTCACTACCGGGACTAAGAGACGACTCAGGGGCGGGATCGAGGATGAGTTTAGCGAGCTTCCGGCGGTTCCATTTGAAGAGGCGTTGGAAAAATCCGTATTGTTTACGTTTTGTTGTTTTACGCTGTGGTTGGACGGTGGGTGGGTTGGCTTTGGTAGCGCGGGACGTGGTAGTTGCTTCTGAAGATAGGCCATAATATAGTCAAGGACGCAGGCGTCATGTGCGATAAGTTTGCATGCAATATCCGTGATCTCTGCAGGACAGTCACGATCGGTCGTCAGAGACTCAAAAAATGCAGGAAAGCCCACGGGAATGGTAATAGGAGGCTGCGGCGAAGGAAGGGTCGGTGCTACCGATGTTGTGGGCAAGGCCTGGTTAGCAGCCTTAATGGACCGTTAAAGGGAAACGGAGGCACGATAGTTGCGAGTACGGCGGTGTTGGGTAATCTGTTGTAGGGTGCGCGCCGTGAATATTTGCGATAAAGCTAGATTGATGTGAGGTTCGTCCAGAGGCGTTGCACTCTCCATGGCCGCCAAAGCGGCGGAAAGAGCCGTTTGAAGGATGAACAGTGGTATCCGCTGTTAAGGTGACTTTAAAGGGAGATAAGGGCGAACCGGTAGTGGATTAAACAATGGGCGTAGAGGGCAACGAATTTGGCAATCGATCGGGGTCGCGTAGAGAGTGAACGAGTTCCTTGTATTGGGGTTGCTTCCGTTTATTATGAATGGCGGTCACGGATTTCGAGCGAAAAAGACGCGAAAGTGCGTGGTTGATAAAAGGGGTATTAGGCGCTAAGTCACTTTCGAGCTTCGCCAAGGTAGCCGTTTGCTCATTGTCCCAGTAGCGCGAAGCGGGAGTTATCGCGTTGGCGGAGCAGTATTCGGATATTCGGATATATGGAGACGCCGTTGGTGAACGTGCAAACCGCCGGAGGAGCTAAAAGAACGTGAGCAATAGGAGCATTGAAAGGTGAGAGCTTGAGCGGGCAATGTTGGCAACGCGGGAAATGGGAAGAAACGCCGAAAATCGTATCGGAAACAAAATCACAAGAGGGGCAAGTATATTTCAGACTTGACAGGGGAAGGCCGTGGGGGATGGCATGTGTTTCTGCCAGGTTTTATGATTTAGAAAAAATGCAGTGCACCTAGTGCAAAAATTAGTCCGACTAGAACCATACTCAAAATATACAATGTTACATGCCATAATTCGATAAACAAAAATATAAAGTAAACACAAATAGTAAGGCGAAAGTTAGAGTTAATCGAAAAAAATTTGTTAGGTTGTAGATCAATAAATGACGCGTGATTTGTATAAATCGATTTGACGTCTATAGCTGGAGAATTCTTCGCCCACCCCTGTGTTCGAAGCGTCCGTGTTGATCTTAAAAGGAACCGAGTAATCGGGGAACTTAAGATAGGCGCAGTCGATAAGCACTGCTTAATAGTGTTGAAGGCTTCTTCTTGTACCGGGGTCCATCGTCACTTCTGGTCTTTATGCAGGAGGGTGTTTAAGGGATTAACTATTTTGGCGAAGTTTGGGATGAATCTACGATAATAACTTGCCATACCCAAAAACTGGCGAAGGTGACGAATGTTACGGGGGGTTGGAAAGTTGCTCATTGTCGATGTTTTCTCTGGGTCCACTTTAATTCCGGAATTGTTCACTATATGACCCAGTATTCTACACTCATTTTGACAAAATTGCGTCTTTTACGCTTTTACTGTAAGGCTCGCATTTGGTAGTCTATTAAAAACCTCTTCTAAAGTTGCCATGTGAGTATCGAAATCAGCGGACGCGATAATTAAATCGTCGAGATACGCGCACACCCCTCTATCAGACATAACCGAAAACAGGTTATTAACCATCCTTTGAAACGTGGCTGGAGCATTCGTCAGCCCGAACATTAATACTTTTGGTCTAAATAATCCACGATGGGTGACCACAGCCCGAACATTAATACTTTTGGTCTGAATAATCTACGATGGGTGACCAGGGCAACTATATCTCTATGTTCTTTGTGAAGTGGAACTTGCCAGTATCCGCTTCTCATATCTAGTGTGGTTATGTCACTGGGTTTGTGTATACTGTCCAAGATGTCATCTATCCGGGGCAAGGGATAAGCATCCTTACTCAAATTTAACATACTAACTGACCCTCCTAAGGAGGAACGAACAGGGGAAGTACTGCGAAGGGACGGTGGGTTACTTCTTAATACAGGCCCCATAATCAAGGAGTTACTTTGCCTTTGGCTACGAGTATTATATCTATCTGCCCTGGAATTTTGTAAAGCGACGATATGTTCGTCAGAGAACCGACTATATTGATTCATGGAGTTTAGACTCATTAAATGTTAATAAAACTGTATATAGCGTTGTTTCGGTAAATTCGGTAAATAGGTAAAGATAAACAAACAAATATCTGAATCATATCACAAAATAGTAAACTATAAACAATAACAATTGAAACCTATAATCACTACAGTGGAAGCCACTCGACAAAATTCTTTCTAAACCTTATCAATTAACTTTAATGAACCAACTAATCCCGGGCGGACCCCCAATTTGTAACGCGTTTTGTTCCAAAACCTTTGTTTGAATGAAAACTTTTAAACTTAATCCTTAAACCTTTCAAACATTACGAAACTACGGCTAGAATTGAACTATCCTTAAGAAACGCTGCGGGTTCCTCGCTAAACTTTCAGGGTTTGCGAGTTGTCTAGAGGTGAAGTGGCTTCTGCATGTAGTGACGCTTAAATTAAATAAATAAACATTGCGAGGGGATACTTCGTACGAGTTGCCTTTTAATAATCATAAAACATAAAAATAAATTACGTCTCGATTGAGACATTAAATATACTCCTTAAAATTTACAAGGATTGAATCTAGAACATATATACATATTTACAAATTTATAGTGCATGGCACTTTAGACTTACGGTGACCTTTGTGCGGGCGGTGGATCGCGTTCGCGGTATAGTTGATCGCGTTGCGCCAAAGCCTCTTTTATAAAGTTCGCCAAATGGCACCGGTTTAAGTCTTCAGCATTCTCGAAGGCGAGACGGGAACAACCTCGGTGTTGGGCAAGAAGTCCGGAGCGGCTAGATGTTCTCCAGCTCTTTTTGGATTTTAGTCAAAGGCAAAGTCTCTCTTTTTCTTCGTGTCCGGCGTTTTTATCCTTTATTAATTGTCTGGTGTCAAGGCAGGCACCAATCGGCGAGTCTGGCCTTGGTTACGTCGAACCGGGAAACCTACTGGCGACATGGGGCATGGGCCTCTCATTGTCACGAGTTATAAGTCACGTGTCTCAAGACACCGGTGATTGGTCGCTTTTTGTCGCGTTAGCCACCACCTCTTGAGGGGTCTTTTACCCCTTTCCATTTCAAAGGTCATGGGAACGGATGCTTCGCGCACAGATCCCACACATCGCACCCATTAGCTAATTGCCAACATATATACATAGATACACACATGGTCATAAATTTTGTAATAAAGGAACACTTTTACTATTCCTTGAATATTTGGCAATTACTCGTACGAAGTATTGAAAATATTGGGATAAGGGAGAGTCATAGTGAACGCCATAAACTGTTAAAAACTTCGAAAGAAACCGATGGAACCAAAGATTAAGCTATGATAAAAGGCGAGCACCGCTAATGGGTAGAGAGGGGACCAGCAGAAGGTCCTCTCTTTAACCAGGGAATGGGACGCTAGGGAGATAAGGTCAAATGCATGGCCATTGCATTAAGAAACCTTTCCTACCGAGTTTGAGCTATTTCTAAGAAATAATAAAGGGTCAGGGTGACATACTAGATTTATCTGTGATTTACAAGTTTGCTAAAAGTAGAGACGGTTTTTGAACTTTGAAAGAAATAGCATAGATTTATGGCATGATTGTAGAAATATTGAAAATGATAAAACTTGGCGCTACAATACGGACCGGTTATTTTAATTATTATAATATGTTAAAGTTTTTTTCACTTAATGTAAGTCTCCAAATTAAAACCACACTACTACACTGAGCTTACTTCAGTTTTACCTTACAATTTCTTCAATGAACTCTAAAATTTGACACTTCAATTCGTAATCATGTTAGCTTACCATTTCTTCAACAAACTATGCTTGAAAGCTTGATGCGCGATTTTTGATAAATTTCATTCATCTCCTGTTTCTGACTGATGTTACTCGAATTCATTCAATGCCAAGTAGACATAAACGCCATAGTTACCAATTTGGATGGCTTTTTCTCGCTTTGCGAAACTATAGTGAGTGATGTTAGTAGACTATTATCTACATACAATGTTAATCAAGAGCTTTTGGACACATGCGAAATGAGGATTGGGCTTATTGTTTCTAAATTTAATTGAAATACAGACCATATTCCTGAAAATATATAATCTTGAAGTTATTGAGAGTTTAGAAAATTTTAGACAGCACCTTTCGCGCACTATTGAAAATAGCCAAGGCCCTCTTAGTTTACACATTCCACTAGAACACAGTGGAAATGTTGGTCCACCTTCCTATATGATTCGAAAAGATCAACTGGCCTATCTGTTAAATTTTCAATTTACAATAAGGCAAATATCTGTTATGTTTGGGGTATCACAATCAGCAATTAATCGTAGACTCTCGTAAGTTAAATAGTAACCATGTTCGTTAGTTTTAACTGAAGTCAGAGGCAAAAGCTAAACTCGAATTTTTGACAGCAGTGATTATCATATGTCTGTTAGAGGAATGCATACAATTCTAAGTGATCAACAACTGGATTAACTTGCAACCGATTTGCTGAAAAAGCTAGGTTACGAATAAAACAATGAGCTGAAAACCAGTAAAAATATGTTTGAACTCTTTTGTTCAGGTTCAATTGGGGTTAGTAATTGTTACAATATATAATTATAGAAAGAAATAAATAAATGATAATGCTAATTACAATGATAGTGATAGGATGGGTAGTGAGAGCGCCAGACTAGGGGTGTGCCTTTCTGAGGTAGCTAAAATAAGCAACACTTACTAGGGTTGAAGTAGAGCCATTTGTGTTCCATCTTAGGCCTACTGAAGTGATGGCACGAACTGAGAACGTTAACGCGCGGAAACTAGTCATAAAGGATTTAATCACTGGATTGTCTCGTTTAAGGTCAATCTACCCTACAACTAAACAGGCCTTAGCTTAGAAGGTGAATACGGCCTACGGGCCTACCGCACTGGCTAACTAACTCTCTACTAACACCAACGATAATTCATGATAAACTGCCACTCTATCAGGATACTATCATGATGACTAATGAGATAGACTGCTTAACAGACTGCACCAAGATGAAACTGTACACTGACTTTAATACACAGCTGACCTGACTTTATATAGCCCTAGAAATAGGCCTGGCTCAATATAGGGGGCGCTCACCAAAGGTGCTATATGAGACCCCACCTATCCCACTCATGTTCTAATCTATTTTGAGGTTAAAAAAGTCTTAATATAAAAAAACATAAGATTAGAGAGCGAAGGGAGCCGGATGTAAGCTTAGCTATGAGTGATTATGAAGGCTCAGTAGCGCATCCGCTACAAACTTATTTCTCCAATAATTCAGTCAAACAGGAGAATGGGCTGCAGGATGATTCAGGCCTTACTTGAATCCAGAGGTTACGTTATTCAGAGGGCGCGTGTAAGAGCCTCCCTAGAACGGTATGTGTAAATTTCTTTAGATACATTTGTGTAACACAATGGATATGTATAAATACTCACATATTATGGATTCCCATCTTTTACCACAAGATGATTCGCGTACGCATCAATTCAGCAGAGAAAAAATTTGACTTGCGGCCCCCCCCCCATTCCTTGTGAGACTGAGGGAAATTAGTATTTTACTCCCTACGCCCGCGAGGGGTAAATATCAAAACCAACAATCAGGATTCTCAGTAGATAGATAGTTTATTGTCCCCACATGACCTTTAGCTATTTCCAACTTATAACGCATATTTGGTTGCCAGATTTTTGGCTTTGTTTAAATTTCGATATGGTTGGTAAGCTCTTTGTCGGTCTATCCAGGTCATTCCAGATTTTTATGCCCTGGAATTTTACGCTTTTAGCTCGATATTTAGAGTTAAAAGGCTCGTTATAAAAATTGAGGACGCTTCCCCTCGTCTGGTTTGTATTGTGGTGTGAGAACCAATGTATAATGAAGTTCGGAGCAATGTTATTTATTACTTTAAACATTAATGTCAGAATATCTAGGTAATAGCCATATTCTGGGGAGTCTACATTTGCCGTAATTCTTGCAGCCGTGGCTGATTCATATTTATGGGACTTGGCTATTACTTTTGCACACCGGTTATGCAGTTTTTCTAATCTGGTCTGATTTTCGTTGCTGGAGTTTTGATAAAAGATATTCCCGTACTGAATTAGGGGTTTTATGCATGCATTATGAATTAATTTCATAGTCTGTGTATCTAGGCATTTTTGCGTTGGCTTCAGAATCCATAACCGGGTATTTACTTTCTTTTCTATGTGATCCATATGACCTTTCCATGTTAGATGTTCGTCTATCCAGAGACCCAGGTACTTAAATTTTCTAGCTCGCTTTATTATTCCCCCGCATAGATCTATGATATCTATTGCCTCGTCGTTCATTTTTCTGGTTGGGGCGAAAATCATGAAGTTGGTTTTCTCTTCATTCAGTATAAGACCCTTGGCTCTCAGGACAACTTTTAATTTATTGACGTCTTGTTCCATATCCCTGGTCAGTTTTTCCAGGTTTGTGTGCGCCCCTATTAGGGCGGTATCGTCAGCGTATTCATTGGAGTGAGAAGTTTTCAGTGTCTTATGCATTTCCGATGTATATACGTTAAATAATATTGGACCTAAGACACTACCCTGAGGGACCCCGTGCTTAACCATTCTCTTTTTCGAGTAACAGTCGTTGTGATAAACTATTTGCTCCCTATTTGTCAGATACGATTTGAGCCATCGCAATGACTCATATGCGGCTTAATTACCCTCCAGAAAGTAGACCTAGTGGAGTCCTGAGTTAGAGAATTTTTAAAGTAGCTAGTTTTGCTCTTATATATCAAGGAGTTCACGAAATTCCTTTGCTTCCTTACAGTGGACCAAATATTTCTACTACACCAGGGTTCCTAGATTTTGTTTTACATACATCTCGTAAGTGCATTTGATGCTTGATATAAGGCGTTAGCCAGGGGTTGCTTTTCTCAGGGACATATTTTTTCCTAATAGGGGCATGGATGTTTAAATGCAAGTTAATTGTTTGTAAAAATAGTTCAAGCCCTTTTTCGGGATCATTGAGTTCAAAATTGATGTTCCCTAAGTCCCGTTGAATATTAGATACTAGAAGGTCCATATTGGTATTCTTGAAGTTCCGAACAGGTTTTATTACTTTGGATATCTTTGGACAGGACTTCTTCCATATAATCCAGGTAAGGTTGTGATCCGAGGCGCTACAAGTTTGCACAAAGCTGCCAATAATTCGGTTTGGAAAGTTCGTATAGATATGGTCTATTAAAGTTGTAGTGTCGATAGTTATTCTGGTAGGCTTAGCAACTACTTGTTTATAATTTTTTAAAGCTTGCATTAGTAATTTGGTCTTTGCCGTTTTAATTTTGGGTAAAATATCGCAGTTTGTATCACCTAATAGAATTAACTCTGTATTAGGCCTACTATTTAAACAGGAGAGGAAATTATGTAAGTCCTCTAGGGTATCAGTCATATTAACCACTGGCGGAATATAAACAAATCCTATAAAGAACCTTCCCGAATTTCGGAAAAGCATCTCAATCCAAATGGATTCCAAAGCCGAGTTTTCCGGCTGGTTTTCAGGTATAATTTCCACTAAATGTAATTTGCAGAAAATCCCTACTCCACCACCTCCCTTTTTAACAAACCACATCAGGGATTGAATCATTTAGCCAGGTCTCTGTGACACCTAAGATGTCAATATTGTTCTCCCTTAATAAGTACTCAATTTCATGAATTTTGTACTTAATACTTCTTATATTTAGATGACCTATTCTAAGACCATGGGCGGCTTTGCCTAGATTATTTTGACTTGGTTGATAGAGCCTTCTGAGTCCAGTCATACTGTATTATCACGGTTACTATTGACATCATCAACTTGGTTGATAGAGCCTTCTGAGTCTAGTCATACTGTATTGTCAAGGTCACTATCGACATCACTTACTTCTGGGCTAGGAATCGCCCATAGACTTTTGATCCGTAGGGGGTTCGGCCAATTTTGTACATCTCTAATGACACTGTCAAATTTACTACTGCACTCAATAATAAAATTTGTAGTCCAGTATTCCGAGTTTTTGCTTATGGTTACTTTTGGTGAGTCAATGTTTAAGTCGTTTAGATGCAACAGTATATCTTGTACGCAGACCTCGGAGTTACCGTTTGTAAGTTGATATGTATACTTAGGTGAGTTTGACCAGACTAGTAAGTTAGCATCATCGTTTGTACCCCAGGTCTTTGGAGAGTCCTCACGAGGCTGACTACCGGATAGTTTTCTGCAAGAGACCCCGGAAGGCCATAGTAGCGGATTTAATAATTTCTTAGCCTCACTATTTGTTCTCATAATGAAATTTCTAACACCAGTATTGCCAATTTTGGTTTTATATGTTTGCCGAATGCTAACGTCGGTAATGCCAGAGTCAATTAAGTGATCTTTTATCACAGCTTCTCTAGCCTTACTCGAACAATTTCCGATAAAATAGTCATACGTCTGTTTGGTTGCAGCCCTAATTTTACAAGAAGTAACACGGTCTTCCGGCATTTTACCAATACCATTAGGGCGTTTCAATTTTCCAGGTTTGAACTTGTTCACTGTTGGCTGAGGTTGTTGTGCTTTAGGTTCGGGATAAGTTGTATGGTTTTGTCTCTAAACTGTATTGCGATTCAGGATGTTAGTATATGACTTCTCCTGAAAAGGCACCGGCATAATTAAAGGAGGGGCATGCCATATGGCTTGGGTATCCTTGTTATGAGAATCTTTGTTATGAGAGTCAGGTCCCGGTTTAGAAGACGGGTTTACTGATAGGCCTGGCTTTACCAGGGCACGATTTATTTTCCCGTCCAAAAGTCCAAAAGTATTAGCGGTAGATTCTTGGATAACTGTAATTTTATTTTACCTCAAGCTGACTGGAGAGGTTTTCTCTCCGGCTCCTCTAAATTCACAATTTGGCAGACAATGCTTCATTTCATCAATTAAGCAAGAATGTTGCAAGTCAAAGTTATAAGTTTCTCAATGGAAACTCTAAGTTAAGTTGTCCTATCCATGAAGCTAAGCCTAGGCTAAACACAAAATCGAAGAGCAAAAAAACACACGTCTTATCCTCACGACGACGCCACTAAGTGTCGGATAAATTAATTACTTGTCTTAAGATAGGTACTGATACTATTGATTCTCCCAGAGATATAGTAAATGTACTAAATAAATATTATATAAATGTGGCTAGTGACCTACTAGAATAAAATGACCTAGTGCCGGCTACCCTCCCTGTTTTACCTAAATCAGTTCAATCAAATGCAGAGGATAAATGTAAACTGCTCTCAACTTTCCCGCCTGTTACTGAAAATGAAATATTTAATATGCTGAAACAATTGAAAATAAATAAGGCTAGTGGAATAGAGGATTTTGGTCCGGTAATATATAAGGGCCTAGCAGCGATAATTGCTAGACCATTAACCACTATTATAAACATGATCTTGTCTACGGGCGTGTTCCCTCCACAATGGAAAACTGCGAAAATTATCCCAGCTTTTAAATCTGGAGATAAAAGAATACCCAAAAACTATAGACCGATCTCTCTTCTGCCGACCTTATCTCTTATATGCGAAAAATTAGTGTATAAATCGGTATACCACCACATGGAAAATAACAACGCTTTATATCAATACCAAAGTGGATTCAGATCAGGCCACTCTACTATAACCTGTATCTTTGACCTGTACGAAACCATCTTAAACAAGATGGCCCCGGCCAGATTAGAGCCCCATCGTTTGTAAGGCTCCAGCAATCGAGAACGTTTTACTTGTGAAACACTGTAGTTAGTACGCAATCGTAAAAACCCAAAGACACAAGTTCAGAAGTATCCGACCCCAAAGATACAAGTTCAGAAGTATCCGACCCCAAAGATACAAGTTCAGAAGTATCTGACCCCAAAGATACAAGTTCAGAAGTATCCGACCCCAAAGATACAAGTTCAGAAGTATCCGACCCCAAAGATACAAGTTCAGAAGTATCCGACCGCAAAGATACAAGTTCAGAAGTATCCGACCCCAAAGATACAAGTTCAGAAGTATCCGACCCCCCCCATGTTCATACAAGTTCAGAAGTATCCGACCCCCCATGTTCATACAAGTTCAGAAGTATCCGACCCCAAAGAAACGATCGTGGTCACTTATAAGTGCATGTTGTTCATACAAGTTCAGAAGTATCCGACCCCAAAGATACGATCGTGGTCACTTATAAGTGCATGTTGTTCATACAAGTTCAGAAGTATCCGACCCCAAAGATACGATCGTGGTCACTTATAAGTGCATGTTGTTCGTACAAGTTCAGAAGTATCCGACCCCAAAGATACGATCGTGGTCACTTATAAGTGCATGTTGTTCAAAGAAGTATCCGACCCCAAAGATACAAGTTCAGAAGTATCCGACCCCAAAGATACGATCGTGGTCACTTATAAGTGCATGTTGTTCATACAAGTTCAGAAGTATCCGACCCCAAAGATACGATCGTGGTCACTTATAAGTGCATGTTGTTCATACAAGTTCAGAAGTATCCGACCCCAAAGATACGATCGTGGTCACTTATAAGTGCATGTTGTTCGTACAAGTTCAGAAGTATCCGACCCCAAAGATACGATCGTGGTCACTTATAAGTGCATGTTGTTCATACAAGTTCAGAAGTATCCGACCCCAAAGATACGATCGTGGTCACTTATAAGTGCATGTTGTTCATACAAGTTCAGAAGTATCCGACCCCAAAGATACGATCGTGGTCACTTATAAGTGCATATAGACTTATGCCAAGATTATCTTACAACATAGACTTATGCCCCATTTCTTAGAATCCAAAAGAAAAATTACCATTTCTTAGAATAAAAAAAACAGAAAAAAAATAACCATTTCTTCTGTTAGCTCTGACATAACCATTTCTTTGAGTAACTCTGACCACATTCCAAATCGCGAAAAACTACTACCACGACGACCACCACCACCACCACCACAGGCTCGCGGGACAAACTAATAGCCTCATCGTATAAATACGATGTGGCTAAAAATCTCAATAATGGACTATATGTCATGCTAGTTTTTATTGACATGTTAAAGGCATTTGACACTGTTCAACATGACTTACTACTATCTGATCTTGAGCAGCAGGGTATAAGTGATATTGCCTTGAACTGGTTTACTACCTACCTTGCAGCACGAGGGCAGATAGTATATCATATTCATAAAGGGCATTACTCTGATAAGCTGGTCATTAAACATGGTGAACCTCAGGGTAGCGTTATGGGCCCGCTACTTTTTAACATATATACGACAGATATTCATGACTCTTTAAAAGGATCGGTTTCCAAAGAATATGCGGACGACACAGCTCTTGTGGCAGCTAATAATAATTTACAGCATCTAATTAGAGATGTTGAAAATGATTTCACCAATCTAAAAAATAAAGTTACGAGTAAAGGCCATATCATAAATATTGACAAAACAAATTTCATGTTAATCTCCCCGAACAAGAAAATGAGAAACGAGTCTAAGGAAGGAGGTACCTGTGTCATGGTACAGTTAAGAGAGTTAGCCAGTTTAAATATTTGGGCCTATGGTTAGATGATCAGCTGTCTTGGACGGCCCATGTTGATTATTTAGTAAAGAAAGTTGATATGAGACTATGGACTTTAAGACCGTTACAGAACTATTTGGACTCTGAAACCATAAAGATTGCTCTATATGGCCTGCATTCAGCCACTTATTGCGTATGGGATTATATTTTACTACAATGCCGGTAAAGCAAATAAAGATAAGCTAAGCGCTATTCATACGAAGTGCTCTAAACTCATATCTAAATCTAAAAAAATCTCCTCTGCCACCCTGGCTAGGACTGTTGCTAACATAAAAAATCCAGAATTATATTATTTACATGCGTTAATGGTATTCATGTTTAAAGTTAAAAACGGCCTATTACCAGAATATGTGCTACGCATTAACAAACCCGATCAAATCTATACAGAAAACAGATATTATCATACCACAAAAACGTGCAAATCAGATACAACTATACAATCGACAAGAAATTTCCTTTCAAACGTTGAAAATGAAACTTTAGTATTATGGATTGGAACTAATGACCTTTTCAAATTGGTAAGTCATAAAATTATTATACAATAGATGATATTTTTATTTCCAATTTCGAATTAATTTTGACAATTGAGAAGTAGAATATTTCTTTCTTGCTATACCTAATAATAATTTTCATTTTTGAAAGTGCTAAGAAATATTAAAGTATTATGAAACAAGGACCGTAAACTTGGTGGTGGTGAAAGAAATTATGAAGAAGTAAAAAAATCATGTCCATGTTCATTGACCTTGAATACAGCATCAAAAAGCGAGGAAAAAGTGGAATAATATTTACGCCACTGTTACCAAACTACATAACAAATGACGAGAGACTAAAGTTGCAAAACTTAGAAGATGACGTATAACGTCATTTCAACAAGAACAGTATGTTAAATATGTTATATTTTTACTTTTGGTGTTTATTTTGGTACAATTGACTGTATGAAAACCTTTAACGCAATATGTTTTGGAGTGCTATTCAAGGAGTAAAAGCAAGAGAAAATAGAAGAGAGTAAAGTTCTTCCCTGGAATTTTGGCTTCGCTAAGGCATCGCACCTTGTTTGTGGGGCTCCCGAGAATCTTTCCCTCTTTAAATTGAGGAGCCAAACAGCTTTCAAATGAGTGATTTTATTTTTGGACGATTTGCATTACGAAGTTCCGCTGCAAAGGCTCATGGGTTGGGAAAAGAGCGAGATAGAGAGGAAAAAAATCTTCCGCCGTTTCCGGAGTACGGTAGTCACCGTTCTGTTTTTATTTTGCTCGTTGCGCCTAACTGATACCTGTAGAGGCTGTAGTTTCTTAAATAATAATTTATGAAAAACGCAGTGCGATGCTTTCTTCTAAAATTAAGCGGAAAAATCAGGTAACCCAAGTAAACTTTTATTTTAAAACTTTAACATCAAAGCTAGTACAAACTGATGATAGCAAAGGCTTAGGCGGTTCATCAATAAGCCTTGGTCATTTAAGAAGCTCTGAAAGCCAAACCGAGATATTTGGTCATGTTATACCCGAGGAGTCGTGGAATGAACTTAATCCGTTATTGAGAGGGGTAGCTACGGTTAAAAAAAGAAAGCTTGAAAAGGCAACCTCAACGGATGATTGTCAGGTTATTAAATTATATGATGAATTGCGCGAGCCAAAAAAGCAGAAATTAACGGAGGAGTCTACTAAGGGCAAATCGGTGCTTTTTCTTCTCAATGATTATATTTCAAATCTAAACATAAGTAAGTTTTTACTAAATTATATAAGCAAAATATATTTATTGTGGAACATTTCAAAGGTGGATTGCAATTGACTTTGAAGAAGAACGAGCATGGAGTTATTGAGCAATTAGAAATAACAAGGGATATCTCGTTGGTTGATTTACATGGATATAAGGATTCACCTATTAGGTTGCTGTTTTCAGAAAATGGGCAGATTATTGTTTTAACATTGTTTCAAGAGTCAGAGGTTGATACATTTTACAATCATGATGGTGAAGTTGTTATTGAAGAAGTTATTAAAAGAGCTTTGGATAAACTAAACAAATTCCACGTCTTCTGTCCTGGGATTGCAAAAGTATTTCTACAAACTAAGTGGTATTGGACGAAGCCAGTCAAGTAATACTTTGTTACTTTTTTATAGGTTAACTGTGAAAACGCGCCGCAAACAAAAAGCCTCCGGAAGTTTAATTGGCCTTATGAAAGATATCAATCAATGCATTGCAAATCATGGTATATACCACCATCAAATGTTCCTAAAGAGAATCTTCTTAAACGCACTTATCAGTGTCCCCATTGTCGATCTCTAAACTTGTAATTGTTTTTTGGAATTTGTTGGAAAAGTATTATTTAAAAATTTAACCCCATGATTAATGAACCGAAGTTTTCAATTAGTTTAAAAATTAATATCTTTGCGAGTTTTGAACCTATTTTAACGAAACCGTTTTATTTTAAAGAGAAAAAGAAAATCAACAACCCTAACTTGTGCTTGAAAACTGCATTTTAAACGGGACTTGTCCTTTTAAGTAAAATATCTGAAAATTTACAAATTGTTTTCATTAGGTATTTACAAGATCGAAAGAAAAAGAAGTTAGCACTTTCACCTGGACGTAAACACCGGCGGCAGTTAGTTAGTTCAAGCTGTCCTATCGTTCTTCTAACCCCAAATTCCAGAAAGAAGAGGATTGCTCAAAACAGGCAGCTAAGGAATGCTCAAGATATTTACAAAGATAAAGATGTTTCGGGGGTGCTTGAAGCGGAATACGTTTTACAGTATCTCTAGAGATGTGTCCCCGGAAGATTTAATGGCCCCTATTTTATGATGGCCAAAGTCGTGCCAAACTGTGACATAACAGTTACACTTTTAAAATGTATTTGGGTTTTTGAGTCAGTTGGATTGCATGTGTCTGCTTATGTTTACCCGGAAGAGGACCAATGAACTCTTCAATGATATTTCCTTCTTTGGACAGGTTTTGACGAAGTCCACCGAGGTCAAATACCTTGGCGTGACCTTTGATGCCAAGCTTACTTGGAAATCCCATCTTGATCTTAGCATCAAGAAGGCCAAAGTTTTATTCTGGCGTTTAAGAAGTTCAGTCAGCAAATCCTGGGGCTTAGGCTATAGTGCCGTGAACTGGATTTATACTAGGATCATCAGGCCGGTAGTCTCCTATGGAGCTCTTGTCTGGTGGTCCAGGGTTCGCCTTAAAACAGCCCAAGATGAACTACGCAAGCTTCAAAGGCTGGCGTGCATCGGCATCACGGGGTCCATGAGGACTACCCCCACAGCCTCTCTGGAGATCCTTTTGAATATGCTCCCTCTCCACCTCTTTATTGAGCAGGAAGCTATTATGGGAGCCTGTAGGCTCAACAACCACGGCTGGTTGAAGCCCAAGCACTGGGACTTCAGTCACACTAAGCTCTTCAGTGAGTACAGCAGTCTCGAGCCATCACTTGCGATGGTCTCAGATAAGTCTGTTGTATCATATCATTTTGACAAGCCCTTCAGCGTGCACTTTCCTAGTCGCACTGATTGGGAGACCACCCCAGTCCTTGGAACTGGGGGGAGTCCGTCTGGTTCACGGACGGCTCGAAGACGGACTCTGGAGCTGGTGCCGGGGTCTACTGCTTGACCAAGAAGTTTGGTTTTTACGAGAGCCTCGGCAACTTTGCCAGTGATTTCCAAGCGGAAATCATGGCCATTAGTTTATGCGCGGATTTCTGCATCAAGAAAAATTACCGCGGTCGGACGATTCAGATTTATTCCGATAGTCAGGCCGCCCTCATGGCACTGGATCAGTGCCTTGTTGACTCAAGACTAGTCCTCAGTTGTCTGGATTTGCTGGGTTCTCTGGCTGCCCGCAACAAGGTTCAATTGCTGTGGGTGCCAGGACACTGCGGATACCTGGGCAATGAGAGGGCTGATATGTATGCCAAAAGGGTTTGCTGAGGCGAAGTTCTTCGGACCTGAGCCTGCGGTTCCCATCCCCCATGGCATAATTCGCCAAAAGATTCACTACCGGATGTCTGCACTTCAACTGCAGCTCTGGCTTGACATGGATGGACAGAGACAAGCCAAGGAATTTATCCTGGGTCCCTCCATTACTAGGGCAAAGGAACTGCTTGCCCTTACCAAAAGTAAAATTAGGCTGGTTACCAGTCTCCTCACTGGACACTGCCGGCTGAATAGACACCTGCACTTATTAGGCATCGTCGATGACCCACTCTGTAGGTTCGGCCGGGAGGCAGAGGAAACCTCCTCCCATATCCTCTGTAGCTGCGACTACCTCGCGGCCATGAGGTTCGAGCATTTTGACATGCATACTATGGAACCTAACCAGTTCTCTACTGTCTCGGCCAATCGGATTCTCCGATTCATCGAGGCGACAGGACTCTTCGCAGTCTAACCAGCTCGGGGCGCACAATATACCTTTGGTATCGGTGCTCGACGCGGCGACGCGTCACCCCCTTCAACAATAACAATAATATGTGTCTGCTTTAGTTTGTGATGGCGGGTCATCAAACATAGCTTCTTTGCGGCAGAGTTTAGAAATTGAACGTTTCCCAACCCTTACTATTGAAGAAAACCGAAAGATTGATTATTCGATAACACCAAGGTTCAAAAACCCCTACGTTGTCGGAGACTCTTGGATCTAATGGATTATGTGTCCAACTCACCAACTTAAAAACATGGTCAACGCCATACATCATTCTAAGGATGAAGATTCTCGAGATTTTGTAATAACAGGGAATGGCAAGTCAGTTCATTTTGGCTGGAAACAGCTAGTTGAAATGAAAGCGCGTGAAGATGATCGACGAATTGAGAATGAATTGGTGCAAGTTAAAGGTTTACGGAAAGAATTTATTGACAGGGACCCTTGGACGAAACTAAATGTAACCCCGGCAAAAATTATGCAGCAAGACTTGGTTCTGAGTGAACTCTATAATTATGCCAATCCGATGCCTGGAGAAGGGGAAAAGCCACCTCCGGATCAAGCGGAAGTAATGGAATGTTACGAATACCTATCTGCCTGCAATAAAATCTTTGAAAATTGCCTTCTATCAAGACAACGAGCAGATTCAGAAAATGCAGCCCCCATTAAATCAATGCTCGAAGGTTTAAATTTTTTTGAAAATTGGGCAACAGACTTGATAAATTCTGGGGAGGAAATAGGAAACAGTAGATTGTTTTTATCGTGGCAAACCTGGGAGCTGCTTCGAACTTCAATTCATGGTTTCATAGGATTTGTGAAAGATTTTTTTGCTTGAAATCCCATGCATTACATTTACCCTCAACGTGTAAACGGTTCAGCTATAGAAACTGTTTTCAGTCAATTAAAATATATTACAGCCGGTAAATTGACCAGCATTAATTATAATACAGCAAGACGCGCCATGTACATTAAAAGTTGCACATCAACAGGTCAAAATGCAGAATCTTGCTACCGGAAAATTGGGTTAGATAGTTTGGAAAAAAATTAAGAAATAGTGGAATTAAAACATAAGCAATAAAATTTATTATACTTTTTGATACAATAAATTTATTTGTCATATAGGAACCCGTATAATATTTTTCGTTTTATCACATTAATAAGATTATCACTTTTTGTTTTATCACACACTTTTTGGGACTCTTCATCTATGACAGATTTTTTCAACTTCCCTGTTATTTCTTTCTTGCAGTGAAATTTGACGTTTTCAGGATTCTTGGCTACCTCTTCCTTGTCAACATTTTTGAAGATCTTCGAAACTTCCTCCTTTTTAGACGGCTTTTTGGCTAGTTCCTAGTTTTTGGACGGTTTTTTGACTAGTTCCAGGTTTTTGGACTTTTTTTTGGCTAGTTTCAGGTTTTTTGACTGTGTTTTGACTAGTTCTTTTTTGACGGTTTTTTAACTCGTTCCTCTTTTTTGGGCTGTGTTTTGACTCTTTCCTCTTTTCTGGACGGTTTTTTAACTAGTTCTTTTTTAACGCTTTTTTCACCTTTTTTTCAGGCTTCTTGGCTAGTTTCTTGACTTTTGTTATCTGCTTTTTACACTTAATTGTAATCTTCAATTTTGAACCTTGTTTGGTTTTCCTCCCGCTTCGTCCTTTCTTGCTTTTGGGCCCAAGGTTATACAACTTACACCTCAAATTTTGACCACCGAGGCTTCTTCCTTTTATTTCATTCCGTTGATTTATTCCACCTCTAATTAGATCAGCTATTTTCGCGTGGGTCATTTTTCTTTGCCATATCACTCTCTGAGGTTCTAGTTCATCAAATTTAGTCGTTACATTTTCTGTTAATTAATGGATCATATTATTCTCGTTACCAATCTACATTAAATTCATCTTAATAATAACAAGGAATTTGATAATTACCTATAGTGTGAGATGGATTTTTGCCTTGAATAGAATTGGTGAACTCTTTAACAACCATTGAACTGATAGCGGATATGTATGGAATAAATTATACGTTAGGAAAAAGTAGTCCACCCTGTCTACTTTGATCAGCGCGGGAGGCAAATTTTCGGGCAGCTTTTCCAAATTGCGAATAGAAGCACTTACATTTAGTAAAAGTCTAGCATTATCCTTTTCCTTTGGCCCTAGTGGTCTTTTTTTATTGAATAGTCGCACTTCATTCTTTAAATTTGATTTATTCCAACTAAATATTTCGCCTAGGGCTCCTCCACCTAGACGATTTAAAGTATAAATCCTATCTGAAATGCGATTTCTTCGGATTTTCATCCTAGGTATCTCGTCCGGAAGTGGACTTGCGGCCCTTTTTGATGTTTAAGTTTTGTCATTTCTTTTCGCCATTTCATCCAAGAACCTGAATCCTAACCACTGAGTTTCATTTTCAAAAGTTGGGTCGAATGAGTCTTCAATGAAATTCTTTAAGATAGTTTCTCTTAAAAAGAAGCTCCACGAGTATAAAAACCTTGCATGTCTATATTTTTCCAGTTTGAATTTCTCATGCAGTAGCAAGTATTGTTTACACATCGTTTCAACAAATTTATATAATTTCTCACATTTTGATAATTCAGATAGTAAGTCGTTTCTTTTACCACTAGTATCCGCAATAAAAAAAATCGTCTTAGTAATCACTTACAAGTGTTTTCGAGTCTATAAGAACTACAACATTATGCGGCTACGAAGCCTCCGATCCCGCCATAACCAAAATAAATATAAGCAGACGACGCCAGCATACTAAGTCTCTCTCTCTCATGGGACTACTTTTCCATCAAAATGTGTGATTCGGTTATTCCGGGAGGGGGGGTTGAAGCATGTTTCGCGCTTAGCTATAGCCCTTGAAATAAGGCATGTCGCCGCGGTACCTAAGAACTATACTCTCTTCTATTTTTTCTTGGTAAAAGTGACCTGTTAGAAAATGCCATAGCTTTTGTGAAGCTCAACCCTTACATTTTTACGAAGTTTTGAAAAATATTCTCAAATGTTTTAATTAGGTACCATAACAGTTCTAAAAGTAAATGAAATAACAACTGAAAATCAGGTAGGGCTCGGGGATCGGTTAACTATTATTCAAACATATTGACATACCAAATTTTGTAAAACGAAGATTATATAAAAGTATTCCGTCTCGATTTTTTTTAGAAAATTTTAGATTGATCCAATTATTAATCGTAAGTACTTTTTCCGAAAAACTAAAATTTTCAACATAATCAGAAGAATTTTACTGAAAAAAGTTTTTTTGCGATACGTTTCATACGATTTCCAATAAAAAAAATATGATCCATACGTTTCTTGATACAAACGTGGTTTTGGTTTCAATTTCAATTAGTATTTGGATTTTGGACGAGTAACTGCCACTATTATTTTCTACGATAAGTTTTGATCTTTTTTAAATTGTTTTAGCTCTATGTTAACAAAAAAGAAACGCAAAGTTCAAATCATTGACAAATAATTGTATTAAAAAACCTGATAATAGTATGAACTATCAATAAAAACATTGTGATTGTCAATATTATCAGAAGTATAAAATACTTCTCTTCGAGAGAAGTGTAACACAAAGCGTGGTAACATGAGAAAATTAAAAGCAACGAAGATTGGGTATAAAGTCGATAGAATGGGCACATATCATAGTTTATATAAAGCGAGAAATTAAGACTTTACTCCTCTGTACCGTGAAACTCTTTCCGTAGTTAATATAGGGTGACCTTTGACATCTTTAGTTAATAAAAACGGAATAGAGAAGACTTTTTGAAGTACATGATCAAAAGATGACTCTCTGAAATATAGTAGCCGGTAGGGACGAGTGGGCTTTGTACCTAACGTGTCTGTCTGTGTTTTGTTTTAACTTCTGCAATTGCTTATTAATAATGAGAAATGATTGCATGTCTAGGTAATCGTCAAATACTATTTCACTTCCCCTGTTTACCTTAACCCTTTTATATTCCACAAAGCAAAAGTAGTTTTCAAGCCCGGACATCAAGGACGTTAAGTTCATACACACTTAATGCAGTTTGCCCACTAAAACCTGTGTAATTTTGCTACTAGTTTAAGGTGGTATCGCGAGATGCCAAAGGCGAATATATATATATATATATATATATACTTTTTAGGAATGTAGGACATAATCCCCCCTGGACATAATCCCCCGGACATAATCCCCCCATTATAGAAGAAAAGGACATAATCCCCTCAGGTAGGAGACAAAATCCCCCTGACAATTTTCCCCGAATAGATGATGAAGACAAAATACCCCCAGCCCTAGGACAAATTCCCCCCAGCCCCAAGACAAATTCCCCCCAGCCCCAGAACAAATTCCCCCCAATAAATGTAAAAAATAAAATTTTGGAAAAGGCATACCTTTGTTGGTCGCTAATATATTTTGGAAAAGGTGGCAGCTAATTAATAGGAGAATATTTTGGAAAAGGTGGCAGCTAATTAATAGGAGAATATTTTGGAAAAGGTGGCAGCTAATTAATAAGAGAATATTTTGGAAAAGGTGCCAGCTAATTAATAGGAGAATATTTTGGAAAAGGTGCCAGCTAATTAATAGGAGAATATTTTGGAAAAGGTGCCAGCTAATTAATAGGAGAATATTTTGGAAAAGGTGCCAGCTAATTAATAGGAGAATATTTTGGAAAAGGTGCCACCTAATTAATAGGAGAATATTTTGGAAAAGGTGCCAGCTAATTAATAGGAGGATATTTTGGAAAAGGTGCCAGCTAATTAATAGGAGAATATTTTGGAAAAGGTGCCAGCTAATTAATAGGAGAATATTTTGGAAAAGGTGCCAGCTAATTAATAGGAGAATATTTTGGAAAAGGTGCCAGCTAATTAATAGGAGAATATTTTGGAAAAGGTGCCAGCTAATTAATAGGAGAATATTTTGGAAAAGGTGCCAGCTAATTAATAGGAGAATATTTTGGAGAAGGTGCCAGCTAATTAATAGGAGAATATTTTGGAAAAGGTGCCAGCTAATTATAAGGAGAATATTTTGGAAAAGGTGCCAGCTAATTATAAGGAGAATATTTTGGAAAAGGTGCCAGCTAATTATAAGGAGAATATTTTGAAAAAGGTGCCAGCTAATTAATAGGAGAATATTTTGGAAAAGGTGCCAGCTAATTAATAGGAGAATATTTTGGAAAAGGTGCCAGCTAATTAATAGGAGAATATTTTGGAAAAGGTGCCAGCTAATTAATTAACTACGCCACCAGATCGCTGAGGCTTCCAGTGTTTTAGATAATATTGATATTGTATTTTTTATTGTCGGGGGATTATGACCGGGGAATTTGTCTAGAGCGTGGGGGATTTTGTCTAGAGGGTGGGGGGATTTTGTCTACAGAGTGGGGGGATTTTGTACTCTTAACTAGGATGGGGGGAAAATGACCGGGGGATTTTGTCTTGAGAGAGGGGGGATTTTGTACGTTTTTAAAAATGGGGGGATTATGACCGGGGGTCTTTTGTCTTGGGGGTATTTAGTCCGTATACCATTTTTTAGGTGTTTGGACTCTTTTGAGGAAAGTATTATGCTATACAGTTTAGTCCACTAACGTAATAACTATGGCTTTTTGGAATTGTGTTTTATCGAACGGATTGTAACAATAACTGAGTTAGGCGATCTGATCATAAATAACCGATACGGAGTAAGATGTATGCATGTTAAATTCTACCAAAAAATTATAGTGACAATATTACAGATCAATTTATTGGTAAAAAAAATATTTCAATATTTTTTACAAAGCTTAAGTTTCAAAATATTTCGCTAAAAGTTAGACTTCAAAGCAAGTGAATTTTTCAATAGAAGACAGTTTTAATTTAACAGAACAAAGAGTACGACCCTTTTTTCTGAATAATTTTTTTCCGAAAATTTTGCCGATTGAATACATTTGTCGATTAAAATCTTACTAAGATTATTCAATCTCTAAAAATATCATCTAAAAATGTTGTTTTGTTTAAATGAATAAACTTCTGAATAGTTTTCGATTATTTGTAGTTAACCGTATTTTTCGAAAAAAACGATCAAAAAACCCCGAGCCCTAAAATCAGGTCAAGAAGTAAGTATGGAAGTGTAATGGCATAATGTACCTTTTAACCTAGACCAAAGAGTGTCATTTTAATCAAAACTAAAATTGTTTTCTGTAGAAGTGCGCCTTATACTTTAGCGTCAGACTATATTATCAATGAAGGTGGTTGGAAAATCATTTTAAAGAGATGCAACGCGTTATTTTGAATAAATTGCCCAAGTTATTACATGCTTTCGGTAATAATTTTGGTCTCCAACATTTTTTCTTGGCTCAGAGCTGTGTATTTCCTTTTTGTGGGGGGAGGGGGGCTGTGAAAATAGAAAGTTGTTACCGCGGGTTATAGAGTCCTTTTTTTAATAAACTGTTGGATCTCCAGGTATTGCAAAATCATCAAAATTTGTTTTCTGGTTCTAGTTTTATGGTCAGGTACAATTGAGGTCTTGGTTTCTTGTTCGATTCCAATTAAAAGATAAAGCTGCAATTTTAAAAATAAACGATATTTTGGAAAAGCCATAATATTATTTGGGAAGTAAATGAAGATAAACCACAATATTTTGGAAAAGGCATAATATTATTTGGGAAGTTAACGAAGATAAATCACAATATTTTGGAAAAAGGGTAACAATATTTGGGTAGTACATGAAGATGAACCACAATATTTTGGAAATGGCGTAACAATATTTGGGAAGTAAATGAAGATAAACCACAATATTTTGGAAAAGGCATAATATTGTTTGGGAAGCTAACGAAGATAAATCACAATATTTTGGAAAAGGCGAAACAATGTTTGGGAAGTACATGAAGATAAACCACAATATTTTGGAAAAGACGTAACAATATTTGGGAAGTAAATGAAGATAAACCACAATATTTTGGAAAAGGCATAATATTATTTGGGAAGTTAACGAAGATAAATCACAATATTTTGGAAAAGGCGTAACAAAATTTGGGAAGTACATGAAGATAAACCACAATATTTTGGAAAAGGCGTAACAATATTTGGGAAGTCAATGAAGATAAACCACAATATTTTGGAAAAGGCGTAATATTATTTGGGAAGAAAATGAAGATAAACCACAATATTTTGGAAAAGGCGTAATATTATTGGGAAGTAAATGAAGATAAACTACAATATTTTGGAAAAGGCATAATATTATTTGGGAAGTTAACGAAGATAAATCACAATATTTTGGAAAAGGCGTAACAAAATTTGGGAAGTACATGAAGATAAACCACAATATTTTGGAAAAGGCGTAACAATATTTGGGAAGTCAATGAAGATAAACCACAATATTTTGGAAAAGGCGTAATATTATTTGGGAAGAAAATGAAGATAAACCACAATATTTTGGAAAAGGCGTAATATTATTGGGAAGTAAATGAAGATAAACTACAATATTTTGGAAAAGGCGTAATATCATTTGGGAAATACATGAAGATAAACAACAATATCTTGCAAAAGGCGTAACATTATTTGGGAAGTAAATGAAGATAAAGAATAATATTTTGGAAAAGGCGTAATATAATTTTGAAAACTTAATAAATTAGGAAAATCAGGGTAAATTTTATTTGTATGATATTCATTCAGGACTTATAAAATATTTGGATGGGCTACTAGATATTTTAGTTCTACAATTGAGTCACCTTAATTAATTTATTATTTATTATCACCGATATGAACGAGATTTGGTAGAATTACAGTAAATATATACGGCAGTAGGCAAGAGGACCTGCCTTAAAAAACGACGTGTGGCCACCTCCAAGTGGTGTTTCTCGGGTAACGCTAAGTGCCCTTGCCTCAGCTAAAGCGAACTTTTTAAACACATGTGCACACATTATTTTTGAATTTGCTTTGTTTTGATTTGTTGAACCTTTGTACTACAGTTAATTACGATCTACTTATTCAATGTTCATTTTCAATGTCAAATGATAATTATTTGTAGCTACAATTTACGTATTGCGATCGCTGTATATAAATATAATTGTTTTAGTATTATCGATAATCTATTTACTATTAGAATGCCTAAGTAGCGAGATTTTACGCTTTTACTCTTACGCCGGTGTAAGTGGACAAATAAGCCCCACCCCTTTCATGTCCGTCATTGCTCTGCGCTTTCCTATTGGATCCCGTGGGGATAGGTCATACACACGCGATTGACGTATTCCGAATAGAGAAAAAAACCTCGAGCAAAGTAAACACAAGTTGGGAAACCAAAATAAACCTCTCCGAGCCGAGACGAATTTACTCTCTAAACACAGGTCCACCAGCCAATGAGAAAAACCGGAAATACATAATTATTATTTATTGACTCCGCAATCTTTACAAATGCCTATTGCTTTTAGAATGGAATAAATGAATTAGGCTTAAATAATTATTTGGACACATAGTTTTTGACTAATGATTTAAGGCTATTTTTCGGGAATTATATTGTCGGCATAAAATAAATTGGCTTTAATCTTCCTATTTTGAATGAGCGAATCCGAACCGTGCCCAAGCTTTAATAATCAATTTTATCGTGAACGCAAACAATCGGACTCGTCCTCGGCTTCTTCCAAACCTTCGGAATCATCGGGATCCCCACTTCATTCCGCTAAGCCTAATCTCGTGGTCGGAAGCCTTTTACGCCCCCTCGGTTAACCGCAACAAAGATGGCTTATGCATACGATTCAAATGAGGAACCCCTGTGGGATGAGAACCCCGACCTAGGTCCTGATAGAACAGCCCAGTCTGAACAGGGAAATATATCATCTCAGACCCGTGTTCTAATGGAGGAAGAAAGACAGAGGCGCGAAGCAAATTTAGCTCTTTTTAATCAAAGAAGCCAAAGTCCGGTCCCTAGCGGAAATTTAACAAGGAGAAACAGATTCGGGAGCATATCAGATCTCCCTACGGTACAAATAACTCCTAGAAGTAGCCCAATTAGACCCTCAACCGTATTAAGCGCTTACGCAGGGGCCAAACAGTTTATGCAGAATTGGCCTACTTCTACGCGAATAAATCCCACGATTACGTCGACAGTCACAATGCCTTTAGCTACCCAAACGACTACTTCCAATCATGGAACCCTCCCAAGGAGGAGTTCAGTTAGTTACACGAGTGCCCCAATACGATTAGCTAGAGCAAATCCAGTAGGACAATCGCAGGGGACCATTAGTCAAACCCCAGTTGCCCCCCAGGGAAATGCTCAACCTCCCCCTGGATCTCAGCCCCATAGTACACAGGGTACAGGTCAGGCCCAAGGGACATCAAATCCCCAATCACAAGGAAATCCTACTACCGGAGGCGCCCAACAGGCTGCTTTTCTAGCATCAATTTTACAGTCATTTTCTAATCTGGCAGTATCTAACCAAGGAAATGCAAAGGGTTTAGAGCCCCCTGAGAGGCTAGCATTCTATGGTAAAAGGAGCGAGAGCGTCCCTGAGTTCATTAGGAACTTTGAGGAGTACGCAAGTTTGCACAAAATTAGTGATGACGATAAAATGCTTTTTATGCCATTATTGTTACGGGATAACGCCCTCTATTGGTTCCGCTCCCTTCCCCCAGGAGTTGATTGGGCAGAGTTCAAGGGAAGATTAAAAGGGCACTATAGAATAAAGGATGAGGGAGCTAAAGCTAGATTAGACTTGCAGACCAGAAAACAAAAACCTAATGAGTCCATAGATGAGTTTTTCGGTCATTTTATTAGGGTTAATCAGAGTTTAAATCCCCCAATACCAGAAGATGAGTTACTCGTCATTATGAAACGTAATCTAAGGATGGAATTTAAGGGATTACTCATGGTTCTCCCAGCAGACACAATAACAGAACTACATGACGTTTGCTTAAATATCGAACAAACTTTTGACTTACATCCCCCAAGCCCATCCAAAAAGGAGACTACCCTACCTAATAAAGCAACTCAAGACCCCATAGTTGTTAGAGAACAGGTAGCTCCCGCGATTGGGCATAGCTCCCAGACAGGGACTGGTCAAGGGTGTACCAATTGTATGGGACAGGTTACTAATAGGGACATCCAGTACGGAAGTACTAACACCCCTCTTCCGGACGGATCACAAACCCCTACTTCTACCCCAGTTATTCCACAAGGTCCTCCAGCTCAAAACTATCGAGCTCCTTTCCCGAGAACAAACCCCAAATCTAGGCAACCTCAACGGGACACAAGAAGACGTCCCCTACCAGACGATTACCCTCGTCAAACTAGAATTTTTGAAAGAAGAAATCCAGTCTATGAACCACGAGAGCAACTGCCTCGACAACGTGCCCTTCCACCTCCTCCAAGACGCCACTCGAACCCGGAGAATCAAGTTCCTCCGACATCCCATCAGGAAACACGTTCCTTCACCTGCTTTAATTGTGGTGGTCAAAATCACTATGCAAGCGAATGCCCATCTCCACGGGTTAATAGGCAAAGAGACCCGGATTCGGGAAACGCCAACCCGGGGGGGAGTCACAGAGGACGTCTCCCTCCCGCGTCTCGATAGTCCCCAACGAAGAAGAAGGAACTGTGACAAGATCGCCCCTTCGACTTGCCACAGTCCAACGACGACGAGATCTTCCAAAACGGAATCCTCATTTATTGAAGATTACATTTGAACATTCAAGCCTACAGACCAGAATTGACAATGGGGCAGAAGTATCAATGATCAGTCTAGATCAGTGGAGGGCCATTCAAAGGTTTAGAGGAGACGTAAGACTAGAGCCAAACTCGGAGAGATCCGAATGCATAGTTATGGGAAATGGACAGTATTCCTTCACCAAAGGCTCTACGGTTTTAGACTTCGAAATAACGTTTGACCAGAATATTACGAGGCGATTTAGCCAGGAATTTCATATCGTCCCCTCCTTACTATGTGACGCCATTCTAGGCCAAGACTTCCTTGAGGACTGGAACACGATCGTCGATTTTGGGAACCTCACTTGTACCATTGATGGACTTTCCCTTCAATTAATCGACGTATCAGACGATCAATTACCTCCATCGCCCCAGATGATCTCCAATGTAAACGAAGCGGTTGAATCAACCTCACTTTCGCGAAGGCAAAAGAGAGAGTTGAAAGAACTCCTCCTACGATTCCCAGAGTTATTCAGTGACAAATTAGGGCGCACTAGTTTGGTACTGCATGAGATACATACCGGCAGCGCTGCACCTATCCATAAAAGACCATACCGCGTGAGCGAAGATAAAAAGAAAATCATTGAGCGTAACATCTACGAGATGCTGAAGGACGGCATCATCAAGCCATCGACTTCACCATGGGCTTCTCCTGTCGTTATTATTGAACAAGATGATGGATCTGGCACCGGAAAGAAAAAGTACAGATTCTGTATAGATGTTCGTGAACTTAATTCCATCACCGCGAAGGACCCTTATCCGATTCCACGCATCGATGAGACGCTAAGTAAACTGGGAAAACCGAAATATATAACGGCCCTGGACTTGAAATCTGGCTATTGGCAAGTCGAGATGGAACCAGGAAGCGCACCCAAGACCGCCTTCATAACTCATGCCGGCAAGTACGAGTTCAATGTTCTCCCATTTGGACTTTGCAACGCCCCAAGTACCTTCCAGCGCTTAATGGATGAAGTCTTTCGAGATGGAGAAAAATTCTCTATCGTCGTATATCTGGACGATATCCTCATAGCATCCGAAACATGGAAAGAACAGAAGAATGCGCTGGAATACGTCATGAACAAATTGAAGAACGCTGGTTTGACTCTTCAGTTGAAGAAATGTCGATTTGCTCAGTCAGAAGCGATAGTCCTGGGACACGTTATAAATGAAACAGGAATCTATATTGATCCATCCAAGATGGAAGCCATAAGGAAATATCCCCGGCCAAGAACCCTAAGACAGCTTCAGCGATTCCTGGGAATGGCTGGTTGGCACCATCGTTTCATACCCCATTATTCAAAACTGGCGTCCCCGCTCAACCAATTGAAGAAAAAGGGAATCAAATTTAGATGGGGTCCTGAACAAGAAGACGCCTTCCAGAAAATCAAGGAAGCCATCTGCAACTCTCCACCTCTGGCCGCGTACAAGCCAGATGCCCCCAGTATCCTGACCACTGATGCCTCAGACGCAGGTTTAGGGGCTATGTTATCACAGATCCAAGACGAAGTTGAAGTTCCAATTGCCTACGCCAGCAGAAGTCTCAGAAATGCTGAAGCGAGTTACAGCACATCCGAGAAGGAATGTCTCGCAATTCATTGGGCTATTGGACATTTTCGCCCTTATTTGGAAAGTAAACAATTCACTGTGGTAACAGACCACAAGGCTCTACAATGGCTTTTTGGACTTAAAGAACCAAATTCGAAACTTGTCAGATGGGCGATGTATTTGCAGACATTTGATTTCAAGGTTCAACACAAGAAAGGCGTTGAAAACGTCGTCGCGGATGCCCTTTCAAGAGCTCCGATTGGACTTTATGCCATGTCAGTCGCTTCCTCGGTGGAAGAAGAAGAGAATCCAGACACATCATCCGAAGAATCCAATGCACCATCGGATCAGTCTCATCTCGCGTATGTTTTGCCACCATACCCACATGCGAACTTTCACATCTTCGACCGCGATGACATTATAACAGCTCAAGGGGAAGACCCCGTTATCCGCGATATTATTGAACATTTTCAACAAGAAAATCCACCGGAACATCCCGATTTTGAGATGGTCAATCATCTAATCTACCGAAAAGCATCGGGAGTCCGTCCAGCAAGGATATACTTACCAAGATCTTTGAGAAGAGAGGCAATACGACTTCTACATGATCATCCTCTCTCCGCTCACAGAGGGAAATACAAGACCAAAGAGAAAGTCGGCTATAGGTACTGGTGGCCTGACCTCGATAAGGACGTAAGACAGTACGTCAAAGAATGCGTCTTGTGTCAACAATATAAGATCAGTAACCGCAGAACTCCAGGACTCATGATCTCTACCGTGCCTACTGGACCATTCGATAAGATTGGAGTCGACATTATGGGACCTTTTCCAGTCAGTAGAAGAGGATATAAGTACCTTCTCGTTTTCACCGACTATATGACTAAATTTGTCGAACTAATACCGTTAAAAAGAATAACTGCCGACGCTTGTGCATTAGCCCTCAAGAATTTTGTCTGTAGATGGGGCGCACCGAAACAGATCCTCAGCGATCGAGGAACACAGTTTGTGTCCTCCTTATGGCATGACACCTGCAAGTTATTCCACATTGGACCAATTCACACATCCCCTTATCATCCGCAATCGAACATTACCGAACGAGTTAACCGTGTCCTGGGCGAAACGATCTCCATTTACGTAGAAAATAATCATCGGACCTGGGATGAAACATTGAATGCTCTCGCCTTTGCAATCAATTCCGCTCCCCACGAAACAACAAAACGATCCCCGTTCTATTTGAACATGGGAAGGGAACCTAGACTCCCATGGGACATAGACATTGGTATGCCGCTTGAAGAATTCGAAGATCGTTCCGAGACGTTAAGAATCCTCCGAGACCAATGGAAGCTCACAAAGAACTTTTCGAAACTGGCCCAAGCCAAACAAAAGAAGTATTACGACCTCAGGAGGGAAGACCTTGAGTTCGATGTTGGTACAATAGTTTGGAAGGTAACCCATCCGTTATCCAACGCCAGGCTTGGCCGAATGGCCAAACTTTGCCCAAAATGGACAGGCCCGTTTAAGATCATTGAAAAACAAAGTCCTCTAGTGTATATCCTTGAAGACATGATATCGAGACAGAAGACAGGCCCTATTAATATCTCCCAATTGAAATTGCATCAAACACCGGAAGCTCCATTGGAAGAGGACGAGGGGCATAGTTCTCCAAGAGAAGAACGAATGGAACCCATCGAACCTGAAAATCCTAACCAAGAAAGCGAGGAGACGCGACCGAAAGAAATTGTCTCTCCACTTCGACCGAGAGAACGCCTTACAGATGGAAGACAACCCCAAGAAGTTCCAGAAAACGTCGTATCTGCGGAAGAAGTCCAGAATATAGAAGTCGTCAGACCGAGGACCCCAGTTGTTCCAGTAAGGACAACAGAATTACCACCTCGTGAAGGAGAGCCTTCCCACGACGTATCACAAGAAGGACCACAACCACCCTCTGAATCGTTCGAGGAAGTTGTCGAAATGATCGGACCATTCCGATTTGTAGATAAAGTACCGAAGAGAAGAGCATAAGAACCAGAAATCATTACGCCGACCACTCCTCGAGCAGAAGTACCCCAACCGAAAGAGACACGGCAAGAACCCCAAGAGCATAATGTTATTCAAGAAGTACCTCCGGAACCAAATCCATCTCCACAAGGAACAGTACCTCCCTCCGCGACTGCACAAGTATCTCCGAAACTTACAACCGGGAGAACGAAGAGGGATCACCCTACCACAACGTCGACGGAAGGGATCCGACCTAGGAAGAAAACTCTTCGGAAATTGAGTACGTCTACCGATGATGACAGAGCGTCAGACACGGAACCAGAAGGACGAGGTCCTCCGATGACCTCCTCCGAAATTCCAAGACGAAAGAGACGACCATTGAGAAGAAAATCAAGGAACAACCCCACTAGCGACAAACCTGAGATCCCCGATCTCCGTAAAAGAAGTCACCCGACAACAACGTCGTCTGGTGTTAGACCAAGGAGGAAGCAACTTAGAAAAGCCTCCAGTAGAAGCCCCTCGACCGAGGACTCCAGGATTCGGACTAAGCGACGAATAGTTCAACCGAGAACTCTAAGGCGGGATGAATTGAGTTCGTCCTCCGAAAACGCGGGCCGAATTGTAAGCGCAGGACGAGGAAACAAACGAACCAGAGTACCCACAACAGGAAGTTCGTCCATCAGACCCCAAAGGAAAATACAGAAGGCCCATACCTTATCAACAAGCCCAGAAGGCGATCTTCCCCCTTCCGCCGTAGTAGAAGTAACTGAATCTTCGAGTAGTGAAGATGACACTCGACCCCTAATAACTCCCTCCATTCCGGAGCATAGAGCCACAAACTATGAGAAACCCTTCCGGAAAGGATGGATTCGCGAGCTATGTTACCGCCATACAGTCCAACCCGGAAAAGTGGATATGGATATTTATTATTATCCCCCTGGTCGAAAGAGCAGTATGTTACGCTCCCCCAACGAAATCGGTCAATATTTAAAAGACAATAGAATACGAGATTTAGAGCCAAGCGACTTCTGCTTTAAGAGAATGCCCATAGCCAAACCCCCTTGGGAGCGAGTACGATTAGCTCATCCAAGGCGAACTATTTTAACGGCAGTTTAACTTAGACGAACCGTCGCAGCACCTTTGAGCTGCCGGTCATCCTCTACGGAATTTAATCGTTTTTATTGCAATCATTTCTAGATGGACTCCTCGCATCCTCCGTACCGATCTGGAACGCCCCGGCTACGCCGTGGCACCCGCCAGATATGCGCCCCAGAGGCCTACCTCCTAAACCCCTTACCTAGGGATATGCCGATCGTCTCCTTGCCTCCGGCAAGACGATTTGAATCATACGATGTCTCATCCGCACAGGAAGGTCCCCAACAACAACAAATTATCTTCCCCCCATGTCCACCGATCCGTCCTCCTCACCGGGAAGAAACTGTTGAAGCGGATGTTATTCTCCTTCACCCGGAAGACACGGACCAATTGGAACCAGCACCACCAATGACCGACCCGGAACCACCGTATGGTGGACGCCTCTATCCTCGAAACATTGACCTTCCCATATTAGTGGAGCAGGCTGCGACACTACAGGAGACGATGGAGCGTATAGCTCATCTCCTCCCAATGCCATTTCCGTCAATCCCGACCCCGAATAATGCACCAGAAGCACCTAACCCTGCTCCTATGGAAACGAATAATGAGAACACCGTTGCCGCACTATCCACACCCTCAACTGCGCCCATCGTTGATGCCCCGGCCCATCCACACTCTGTTGATCACGAAGTCGTCCCCGACGCTGACACCGCCGTCACTGTCCCAGAGGATGGCGCTACCGCCGCTATCCCGACGGATATAATTACGGCCACTGCTCAAGTGACGAACCCTACTCTGGACACCGGGACTCCGGAGAGTACGGTCCCTTGCGAAACTCCCCACCGTCCCACAGTACCATTTCGCGATACTCTCCCGTTGTATACTCAGTATGAGCGCATGTTTCAAGATTATGGCCACGTCCCCATCCCACAGGACAAACTATACGAAGTTTCCGATTACGACCGATTATTTGTCCAAGATCTCCCATACCTTCGAGCCCCACCCCGCAACCGCACGCTTTTTCCGATTGCGTGGGATGGCATGCTGGAGTCCGAACGTGCTCGCTTGTACCCGGTAACCCCAGGAGGATTCCCGTATATAACACGTCCGGCAGCGACCTACGTATGTCCAGTGTGCCAGGCGATCGGCCTCCACCGAGCGATGGTCTGTCCCCGCAAATTCGTGCAAAAAGATCGCCAAAGGGGCATTAAATCAACTCGAGTGGACTATTCAGAGTATCCCCCTCAGTGAAAAAAAAAAAAAAAACCCTTTTTGTTATATATTGTTGTATATTTCATTTCTTCCCCCCGGGCTGGTTCCAGACCCCCGTTTTCCTCCTTTTTCTTAGTGTGGGTGGATGCAACGGAAGTCGTTGCAGACGACGGCTGGAAGGAAACTAAGACTAGCTTATGTCCAGCCAGTCATCCTCTGTAACTCCTCCCCTTTTTTTGTACCAACAGAGGCGATAAAAACGCCAAAATTTTCCGTGCAACAGTTAGTTGCGTTTTGTTTTGTTTTCGAACAAGTTGAGTTCGCGCCTTTCTGGAACTAGCTCGGGCTACATTCCGCGATAGGAAATTCTAGTCGCGTCATCCATCTTGGAAGTCTTTTTTTTTGAGTCGAATATCAATTTAATACAATAAAGTTTTTCCACATTGAATTTCAAAAAGGTATGTGTTTCTTTGCTTATATAATTCTTCCGCTCGGAATAAGATAGGCCTATTTTCCCTATTCTTTAATTCCCGCGGCATGTAACGTTTCCCCCTTTCACGACCGGCCACTCTATTTTTCGACGGGGCAATCAGTTACAAAGTAATGATTACGTAATATTAATCTACACGTAAGTCAAATTCTGAGCTACAGGCAGTGAAATAGCCATTCTATTCAAAGGCTCACCAAAAATTGAAGAAAATAAAGTAACAAACGGGCGCCATCAAAAATGGTAATTATTTGTTATCAGTGAAGTTTCGGTGTACAAAATTGCTTCGATAGCATCACGAAATGTCAAATTTCGGTACCTATCTCAGCCGTGATAACCAAATTACGATAAATATGACACTTTCCGTTAATGTTAGTTAAAATTTTCAATTCTAAATGCAGGGACGGTAGGCCCTTGTAGATATGATTTGACACCCATTTGTAATGCTATACGAAAAAATCACCATTTTTGGGTTAGCATCCCATAGAAAGGTCTAATTGTAACGTAGCTTTGCGCGTGCTGACAACCGACGAAAGAAATGCTCAGTTACAGGATCTTAAATCTAGAGATACTAGATCCTGAAAATCAGTATTTCTATCGTTTCTTCTTGACCGAGGCTTAGCGAAATCGTTTAATAATAAAATAATCTAGTTATTTTTACGTTTAAAAGTTATTGTTCTAAATTTCAATGACGTTTTTGTTACGAAAATAATAAAAATCAGACCTAATTAGCCTCGAATTTAGTTCAAATTGAAAAATTCTGGCTTCAAGCGAGCACTCAAACGCCATGTTTTTCCAGCTTAAGTCCCTCTAACGGTGAGAACCACAACAAAAACGTCCTATGTCCAACATGAGAATTAGGGGTAAAATGCGTGTCTCTAACACGTAGCGATGATGATGGGTATTTGCATGGAGAAGAGGGGCGATTTAGAGAAATGGAGCGTCTGGTGGAGAAAGAACGCGCTAAATATCTAAGGTTCACGGTCGAGGAGGAAGAACGATTTTCGAATTTTTCTCGGAATTACCTCCGTTTATATTGAATGTCATACTTAATGTTGTTACTTTACTTATACTATTAACTCATTTCCGGTTTATTTTTTCAGCCTAAAACTTGAAGTATAGCGATGTGAAATCGATTCTCTTTAAAGACCATGGAATAACAAATAAAGCGCGTAGATCAATTTTATATCAAGCAGTACGATTTAGGGTAAGATTTTTCGTTTCCTATATGGCTGTGACAAAGAGAAATAGAGTGACATTGTTCCTTTAGAAAATGACCCCAAGGGCTCCGTAAGATTCCAAAAAAAAAATGCTTGGTATAGGAAAACCATTTGTTATCTTATAATTTGCTATTAATTTTATAGATTGCCGACGCTGCTGTGGCCTATTACATTCTAAAAGAAAATTATCCTAGACTCTATCACGTATCACCTCCCGCTATACATTCGCTATATTATGTAATTACGACCGTGGGCGCCGTCAACAACCACGATGCTGAACGTCTATTGATTCAAGGCTTCGATTCAACTATTTGGCTATTTACGATCCTGTTTATCGTGGCAGTGGCTCTCGTCTCACATCTTGAAGAAAACCTCAAAACGAGAGTCAGTTCTCAGTTGACAATCTTTTACGAAAATCTGTGGGAGCTCACTTGTTGTTTCTTCGAAAACTGTTAAGTTGCGCATTGAGCATTGTATCCTCTAATTGATAGTTGATACGGAGTCTCCGAGATGATCGAGGCGAAGCGAGAATAGTTTTTTAACTAATTCTTACTTGGGGGCGCTTTTAGTATCGTAAAATAAAAATAAAGTTCAGCCTCGTGACCCCGTCGACTGCTACAATATTAGGGCAAGACATAGACGTAGAGCGGTGAAGCCGGGGTCGCGGATAGGAAAAAATGTTTTATAAAATTTTCGAAGACCTTTATTAAACAATCTTGCCAAAGAAGTAAAGGATAGAAAAGTAAGGTTTAAAAATGAAAGGTTACTAAGGAGTTAAAAAATTCCTCTTTTGGTATAACAAAACTGTGAATTAGCAACTTCAAGAAGTTTTGTTTTACTAAAAAACAACGTTAAAATCTCATAATTAAATTTCTTGTCCACACAATCTAACCAAAAGATTTAATAAAAAAATAAATAGCCCCTAAAACAATTATGTTAAAAGGGTGAAACCTTTCTCTTTCACAAATTTTTCATTTTGGCCCCTAAAATATCAACGACAATTTATGAAAGACCCCCTTCGCAACTGTAATAAAAGCGCCATCTAGTACACATATTAGGTGAAATTTTTTCTCTATGAATTTGGATATTTCCCCACATAAAAATCGACACGCACGGGCCTTGATCAATGCGGAGGCTCCGGTTGATATGTCAAAAATGTACTGATCCCATAATCGATTTCAAATGATATACTTTAAATTGAGTGTTTTAGCGCAAGGGCGTTTTCAAAAAAGCTTTCCCATAAAAGAGTAGGCCCCTGAAGCGTTTTTATTGCAGCACCACTTTCGGACATGGGACCTTTTTCATTAAAGAAAAACGGAAACATTTTGTCCCTTGAACGTTTTTTACAATTTAACTGCTCCAGTTAAGTAAAAATGTTGAAATTTAACCAAGTTCAAATCCTAACAGTTACAACAAACTTCTACATGCGCTCTGTCGTTAAAAAATGTGGCTGGTTATTCTTTTCTTTTCTTTTCTTAAAATTGTATTCCTCCGCACTCAAGAGCGAACTGATAGTTGGCAATTCGATATACGTGGATAATATCGATTAACTCCTACAGAATCCTCAACTAAGACCGATAATAGAAAAACACTTTGCGATTTACGAAGAAATGGAAGTAAGAGTTATTTTAGGTATATTAAATAATTTTTGTTTTGGGCATGAATGATAACGATGTTGACTGAAACTAATATTTCACTCTTCCAACAAAATTCAACTTTAGCGTTAACTATTTTTGTTCTTATAGAAGTTGCTTATACTGTTTTCATTTGTACTGTGCACCTGTTTTCAGCATTTACTGGCAAGTTTGTCCATTTTCGGAGATCAGATATCAATCTCATTCTTTTCGTGCTATCACAATATCCTTTATCCTTGTAAAAGTCTTCGTATCTCGAGAGCCGGCCAATTTAAATGTTTTATAGACGCGTATGGCCATAACTAGGTGACGATGCAATGTGTCGGGCCGGGCTTGGTTAATGCGTGTAACGGGCCGGGCCGGAAAACCAACTACATACTCGGACCCGGGCCGGGTTTCGGTTTTTTTCAAAATGCTCAATCTCGGGCCGGGCTCGGATCGGGCCTAAAAAACTCGGCCCGTGCAGGTCTCTGATTCATGGTTCTATCTTAGGGGATTTGCAATGTATGATTGGACAGTTCTATTTAAATTTTTTGGAATTTCTTCCGGCACTCTGTGTCTTGGTTGACACGTTGTTAACATTGTCTAAATATAACACCTTAAATGGAAAGTCAAAAAAGCTATTTTTTCTCATTGATGTTGTAAAGGTAAAGAAAACTACGAAGTTTGAACGTCTTTCAAAACGAATGAAAAAGAATGGAATTATCGTTGGTTCGTTCTGAATTCAAGCTAAACTTTTCGTCAGTGGAGTCGGAGCACTGATCGCTGGTGACTACGTTATGTTGGACTTTATCTTGGAACATAAAGATGAAATAGAAAAATTCAGCAGAAAAGTATACCTTGGAAAAGAGATTGTTGCACAATCAGTCGGACATGCAATATTCAACAAACGGCTATCTTTGATTGTTCGTGAACGAGTAAATTACTTGTGAGTTAAAAAGACACATGCACAATAGAGGCAATAGGATAGAGTTTACCCAAAAAAGTCCTCAAAAGACCTGACGCTGTTATACATACTTTTTTGAAGATAATTTTAGCAGTGTAGTCCTGAATAAGGTTAACAATTCCCTGCTTAACTAACGAAAGGAACACATAAATGCAGTCTTTTTAAATTTGAAACAAAATCAATATATTTTAATTGATCTCAAGTCCAAAAAACCATTTACAAAAGCAAATGAATTTTTAATATTATCTTATTAATAATAATAGAACAATTATGTTTCAAATACCAAAAAATTTCAAATTTTACGTGAAGAAAGGCTTAAAAACCCAAAAGAGCCTATTGCCACGCAATAAACTCGTTTCTGAATCCTGATGTGTTAGTTGAATTTATAAAATTTCACTAAGTACTTTAAACTTCACCTAAGGAAGGATACAAGATTTGAAATCTAATTCTATTTCAGAACTTTACGGTTTGTCGAGACGAGACTAAGTGAACCGAAGAATAGAAATGATGTTTTCAAAACCAGAAAAGTAAGTTTTGAAGAAAATTCTCAGCTTCAGAAGGTTGGACCACTCTCCGTTCAATTTCTCTCCCAAGTTTTTGGCATCGTTGCATGTGGACTTTCTTTCTTATTGCTGGTGTTGTTTTGCGAACAAGCAACTCGCTTATCAAAGCGGAAGGAGAAAATCACATGCCTTTTCGAACGTCGATGAAACTTGCACCAGTTTTTCATTCTAAATATTCTTATCAGATCACATGTCAACTTCATTTCAAAATTTATGTATCCCTAGCTTTGAACATTCTCTCATTGTAAATTTCAATTCTATTACTTATCTACATAAGTATTTAAACATATATTTTACAGTAATATTTCACAATTTTAATGGTACATACATTATGGAATTGACCTCGAAGTATCCGTGCAGCACAACGGCGTCGGACCGACTAGTTGGTTGGTAGTCCAGCCAACTTTCCAACGACTGGTGCATATTGGGTCAGGTCAAAATTTCCTACTCCGCCCAAAGTCGATCGACTTCTTTTAACTTGAACAAAAAGAGAAGATTGTCCTTCTGGCCGTTGAGAATTGTATAACCCTAATAACCTGTTTGTCATCGGTATGGGAAATTAACGTGTGATCCTGGTAAAAAAAGGTCGGAACTAGCAGGAGGAAAACACCGTTATAAAAATTCCACCCAAGATTGTCACGCCATGTATTCTTCTTTCTTAACTCATCTGGAATATAACAATCTTTCGTTCCTCAATCTTTGGTAGCGCTGACGAAAACGACGTGAAACGTGCCACCGAACAGCCACTGATGGCTAATTGGAGGTTAAAAAGTTTAAGTTACATACTATAGTGTAGCTTTTAGATTTAAGTGGAGAGTCATCCTATTTAGCCCAATAACTGTACCGTAGTGCAAATAGTATACTTTGTCAAAACTTCAATTTGAATTAGCAGAATAAATGGAGGGGAGTTTGAATGGCTAAGGTCAAATCATAATAGGCGTGAAATGATCTTGGAAACATCTGGCGTGCCTTATTTTACGTTAG